>NW_008632363.1:0-5470 GCF_000691845.1 Merops nubicus
GGGGGAGAGGGGAGGAGGGTTGTGTGTGTGACCTTTCTGTGAGGGGGGCCCGCGCCTGGCGGTGGGGGGACACCTGGTCTGGGCGGGAGGGAGAGCGGAGAGCCCCGGTCACAGCCTGGTGCGCCCTGCGAGGGGGGAGTGCGCTCTGTGCAGGGGGGGGTTAGGCCGTGTCCCTGCCCACGGAAAAAAGGAGGAGGATGAGGCTGGCGAGGGCGGGCCCAAGGGTGCGGGAGGATGGGGGTCCTGGCTGGGAACAAAGCAGAGCTGACCCGGCCGGGGGGGCGCAGCTGCCGTGCCTCGGGCTTCTCTGTAAAAGCCTCTGCAGCCCCTTTTCCAGGCATTGTTTCGCAGTCACTGTAACCGCTTTCTTCCTTCCCCCGGCCGTTTCTGCTCATCAGTGGTTATTGTTCCCTGGTCTTTAAAAAGGCCGGTTGAGGTCTGGGTGCAGGAAGGAGTTTTGGGGATTAGTTCTGAGATGCAGCCCTTAGAAATAGGGATGTAATTGGAGGTTGTAATTAACTCGCCCGTTTCCTCTTCTCCCTGTTCGCATAAAATTAAGGCCAAGCTCTGTACTAGGTACTTTTCGGGACTTTGTCTCCATATGAAAAGTGTGATGTTAACTTGAGAGCCCTTGGAGTCTTGGCTTGCCTCCTTTGTATATTAAGGAGATACAAAGTGTACTTCTCTTCAGTTTGTGTAGTAAAGATCTCTTTAGCTTGGATGTTCTGAGTGTTAATGAAACTGATGCCGACTCGGACCTCCTGTGAAATCTGCATCAGAAATATCTCCCTTACCCATTTAAAAATGGCTCATACATTTGAATAGAACGCCAAAGAGGAGTCTTCCTTATTCTTCCCCCAGTGAGCTGCACATAGAGATAATGCTAATGAAGAACCTTCAGGACACTCTCCCCACTTCTCTGATTTTGTGGTAAAGCCTGTTCTGCAATCCTGTTTGATACTAGAATATGCTGCAGAGTGTTGGTAGTAAAAAAAGTTTGGGTAGTAACTAGGATTAAATACTATTCTGAATGTATTTCTTGTGAGCTCTTTGATGCTGTGATTTTCAAAATTCTACTTCTAAACATTTTCCTTCAGTCCTGAAGTTAAAAGAAATTGTACTGAGCTGCCAGAACAAATTAGGATGCTGCTCTACTTCAAAGCAGCAAGACTGTTTCTAGTGAGCCTTGGCTTGACACCAGGTGTCAAAAGTGACTTTTCGTCAGCCAGCATATTTTTGTATTATTATTTGAAAGAGTTTCTTGTACCCTTCTGTAAAAGTTTCTCTAGACTGAAAGTTCTGAGGCTGTAGTTCAACAAGCAAACTTACCTAGTCAGAAAAAAAAGATCATGCACAGACTCCCTGATACAGTTTGCAGTGCAGTCCCACAAATGAGAGCAGAGCATGCCTGTGGGGAGATGATGATCTTACTTCTCCCCCCTGAATTCTAGTAACCATAAATGTGTGTTTTGGTGTGGTGTGTGTTTGGTTGTGTTTTTTATTTTTTTTTTTTTTTTTTTTGTAACAAACTGAGAAAAATGTTGGAGTTTCTTAAAAACATGAATCAACAAACTATCTCCTGTTGAGTGTATTTCAGTGTAATATGATGCTTGTATGCCTTTCTTTGACGCTGGTGATCAAACCCAGGATGTCTGGATCTGAAGGCATGACCTTCTGAATTAAAAGTTCTGATGATGTCACCTGAAGGGTGTTCTTTGTGTGGCCCAGCTATCAGAAAGTCATAGGTAGTCCACAGTACAAAGAAACGTGTTGATGGAGACTCCAAATTAATTAGCGGTGTATTGTGCTAGGAGTGTTTTTACTGGCACTACTGCACCACCTCCAGCAAAGCTGTCAAGAATGCTCTGCTCTTTCACTGCTCGCTATATTGCTGAGGGAGCTGTGATACTTAGTACCTTTGCTCTCATTGTTGGTATAGCTGTGCTGGCAAAACTTTCTGAGAAACTGCACTATGACAAAAATGGAGTAACATTGTAAGAGCTAGCGTCCTCAGAGTATTCAGTGTTTGGTTGTTTCCCTGTATCAATAGTAAAACTTTTCTAATGACTCTTAATAGCTTATGAAGGTTGACCTGGATGGCCTCAGGCTAGGTTCACAGGGCTAGATGCCTTTATCACAGATCTGGAACGGTGTATACAGGTGCCAGTGTGAGTGGGAGGTAAAAGCTTAAAGAGATGGGGCAACATAAGTTCTGCTTTGAGCTTTTAAAGGTTCCCACAGCTCTATGTATTGTTAAAATACTATTAACTGTGGTAACAAGTTCCTTAAAATCAGGGGATTAGAGCTTTATGGATAAATTAGAAATGCTAGCATGGAAGAAACTTTTCGTAGTATATTTACTGTCCTTAAGCAAAGTGTCTTTGGAAAACTAGGAAGTAACTGAGCCATGTTAGTTCATAGCCTCTGGAAGAAAAGACAGGCTTTCAGCAGGCATTCAGGGTCACAGAGAAATTGGCTGGTTTAATACAAATGATTTCATATAACTTTAAGGGTTTTACACAGTCGAAGTGTTTCAGGGGGACAGCACACCTCTGCTATATAGTGGAGATACTCTGTGCCCTGTGTCAGAAGGATGTGATGAAGGAACTATGGTGTAAGTGGCTTCAGATGGGATATACGAAGAATTGCAGGGTGTGACTTGGTATTGGTCAAAGAAGTGTTTCAGAAGAGGATTTATTGGAGTTATCTTTTGGATTGTGAGGTAGGTAGGGATCTGCTTGAACCCAGGAGGTGCTGGCAAGCTGGGACAAAATTTAAGTTGACTCCTTTAATTTGCCTGTGTGTCTCAGAAGGCTAACAGTAAGAAAATTCATAAGATTTCCCATGTTCAGTGTCCTATAGCAGATTTGATATCTTGTATGCCTATTTTGAGAAGCTGTTTTTAAGTGAATAAGGTGTACTAATTTTTTGAAGAATGTACCAGCTACTGATTTGTGTTGTGAATGTTTTTGCTTTAAACTTGCTGTGGGAAATAGGTCATTTTGTTTCCTTTAGTGGAAACAGTGCCTTGTTGTAAACACTAATGACACTGGTCATATGATTTCTTGGGGGCTTTTGTTTTAACTTATTTGTGATAGATGAAACTGCTTGGTGGTGCGTCCTGTAGTTGTGAAATGTGTGAGATTTGTTTGGCAATGCCAGCACACTGTTTTTAAAGCTATTCTGCTTAGTTTTTTTTTAATATGAAATGTTTAAAATATGAGAAAGCTTATGGACAAGTGAAAGTAGAAACTAAAATAGATTGCAAACTGAAGTTTTCTTTCAAAGAAGTTCTCAGAGATTTTTGCCCCAACTTGGAGTTGCTTAAATTTTGGGGAAAACTTAAAAAGCTTTTTCCATTTCCATATTAAAAACATTCAGTGTTACCAAGTGTCCCCTGCCTACTTGAACTGTCAGGTTATATGTTCTGTTGTCCCATTCTGAAGGACCCTGCTCTGGAGGGGTACCCAGGCAGTGGTGCATCTGCAAGGCTATTGACAGGGCAACACTCCTGGTGTGTTTTTGTGCAGGTGTGGATGGGACCAGAAGGGGAATTGGCTGTCAGTAGTCAAAGCAGCCGGACCATTTGCCCATGATGTCAGACACCTTCCTTTGATTCCTGTCTACTGGCTTATGTACTTGCTTGTCATGCCTCTCAGAAGTCTCTTTATTTGCCGGAAGGTGGGAGGTATAAGCTGCTTTAGAATGGAGGTCCTGTCTAAGCTGTTCCACCTTGCTAGAACAAAACAGTTGGCACAAAGCATGTGAGAATGTGTTGCACAAGTCTCATGGCTCAAAGCGGGCATGGGATGATTTGAGTACGTAGCTCTGAGAACTTAACAGTAAATTTTGTAGCAGATATTGCAGTGCTCAGGATCTTAACTCCTTATGAATGTAAATTTCTATCTTTGCAGAGATACAAGGGAAGAACTTTGTTCCTTTATTCTTGGTGAGAATAATAAATGGAGAGGGTCAGTTTTATCAGTCTATATATAAATTCAGGAATTGCAGATCAGGATTTAGTCACAAGGTAAATGAAAACTGTGATACATTGTAAGTGAGCTTGATTATACCTCCACCTGGTCAAGTGGAAGCTGTTGGTATGAGAAAGGTGGGGTACCATGTAATGAAAAAAAGAATATTTGAGGTGTATGAGTGATAATGTTTAAATATTAGAGAGAATCCTGTAGGTTGAAGAAAGCAAGGATAAACATGTGAATTTCAACCCAGTTCTTTTTTTCTGATGTTTTTTTGGTATGTCCATGTGAGTGGTCTGTTCTAGTTTCAAGCTGAGTGTGTTCCATGTGCATTTCATTTAACATTGCAGGAACCCTGATGCTTTTGAATAACTGACCTTATCTGATAATGCTAATGTGAAATAGCAGGCATTATGTTAGGATAATAATCTGAAATATCCAGCAGGCTTCTACTGTACTGGCACAAACCCCAGTACTCTAAAGCTGAAGCTCTGTTTCTGCTATACATTGTTGTACTATGTTTGCTATGTATTTAAATAGTTCTGTCAGAAATAAATACAAAACATTTTCTTTTAGATTTTGAACTTCTTCATAAGCCTGTTATGGATTGAAAATTACCCAGAAGGTTCACAATTGGAGGGCAATATCTGATGCTAGGGGCTTTGGAGGCAGTTTGGTGCTGCAGCTATCTCATCTGACGCATCTCTGGGTGGTCCTGCCTTCTGCTTGGATCTGCTGCTCCCTTGGCAGAGCCAATGCTTGTGTGATTGCAGGGTGATTTCTTTCATGCCGCTTATCTCATGGGAAACTAAACCACTCAATAGTGCTTTTATCAGTTTGCTAACTCACCCTGTGGCTACAGCTTGCTATTGCTCTCACAGGTAGAGGCAGGAATGATGTGGCTGGAGGTGAGTGGAGGGAAACAGGACTGCTTCTCCCAGTAGATGCTGGGGATGGAGCATCAATCTCAACACTGCAAGATAGGAGCTGTGCTCCTGCTTCAAACTAGTGATGTTTCCACAGGCCTTTGAAGTGGTGTTCCTGGGATTGCCATTCTCCAGCTAGCTTTCCACCTGTGTAGGAGCTGAATGATCCACATAAATTCATGCTTCAGTAACATCTTTACATGAAAGCATGAATTCTGCACTGCAGTAAGGTAGGGGGAAAGGTTTATTTTTTTTTCTTGGTTCTGAAGGAATCAAAGCACTGTTCTGCGCCCTGCTTACAGATGTTAGCTGGCTCCTGAAGGAAGCCAAGAGGGAGAAATGAGTAGCTTTTCTGCCTTGTCAACTTCCAGCTTCTCAGTGTCTGACTCCAAAGTAGCTTTGGTATTAGGAAACAGGCACGGTTCCTCTGGGCAAGTTTATGGCTGCCCACGGAGTTTGAATAGAGCAGAGGAAATGACTAGTGCGTGCATTACTTAAAGAAAGCTGAGAGTGATACTAGACTCCCACAGATGTTGGTGTGTATTCTCTGTAGGTATTTTTTTTTTT
>NW_008632364.1:0-1130 GCF_000691845.1 Merops nubicus
TGGATTAAGTTTGGATTAGAAAATGCAGTACCAAAATCAATCAATTGGTTATATGTAGTAAAGCAAAGCCAAACGGAGACTCTGAGAGAGTTCTTAGAAAAATTGAGATCAGGTATACATAAATACACTACAATAGATCCTTCCTCAGAACAGGGGTCTCAACAATTAATGTCACTCTTTCTGGGACAATTGGCAGGGGATATAAGGAAAAAGCTTCAAAAACTTAAAGAACCTGACAATCGAGACTTAGAGAAGCTAATAGAAGAAGCACGGTGAGTGTATAGGAATTGGAAAGATAATGATAGAAAAAAAGTTAGGAAAAATAATAGCTGCAGCCAGAGTCGACAATTTGGGATTCAGGAACTCTGGAAGATTAAGAGAAGGATTGAATAGAGGACGAGGGGGATTCTGACCATCCCTAAAACCAGACCAGTGTGCATATTTTAAGAGAAGGATGGAATAGAGGACGAGGGGGATTCTGACCATCCCTAAAACCAGACCAGTGTGCATATTGTGGAGAGACTGGACATTCGATAAAGGACTGCCTCTGGTCAATGGATTAATCTGTTAATGTCAATACCGCATGACAGGAACCTGGGGAATCTACCCTAGCAGATCCTCTGGTTAAAATAAAGCTACGGAAAGAGGGGGAAGAAGTGGAATTTCTGGTAGATAAAGGAGCTACGCTTCCAGTATTGAATCCATGTTTAGTATCTCGGGATAGAGATTTCATAGTAGCCATGGGAGCCACTGTCCAATGGGAAAGGGTTTATTTCCTGCAACCTATCAAATTTAAATTGGGGAGACAGGCATGGATGCATAACTTTCTCTATATGACAAATGCCCCAAAATCCTTACTTGGGAGAGACTTGATGGAACATTTAGGAGCTAAAATTAGTTTGAAAAAGGAGAAATAGAACTAAGGCAGTAAATAATGAATTAATTGAAATCCTGATCTTAGCATTAATTCAGCCCGAGGATAAGAAAAACAGGTTTCCCCCAGAAGTTACATAAATTTTGGGTCAAGTTTATCCCAGAGTATGGGTTTCTGAAATCCCGGGCAGGGCAAAGAATGCAGCCCTGATAAAGGTAGAATTGAAGCAAGGAGTGTCATAGTTACAGGGGCTGGG
>NW_008632365.1:0-257 GCF_000691845.1 Merops nubicus
CCGGGCCCCAGCGGGGCCCCGCCCGGGCCCCAGTCTCGGATGGTGGCCGCGGTGCTGCCGATGGCTCTGTTGTCACCGTGGGGCTTTTCCTCTGTCCCTCCGCCCAGACGCTCTTTTGGGTGCAGACCAGCTGGTTTTTCACCCCCAGCCCCACTGAGGGGGGTGTCGGGACCCCCCTGGCTCCCACCCAGGCTGTTGCAGCCTCCCCACCACCACCTCGTGCCGTCGCTCCCTGGCAGGTTTCGGTTGGACATGGG
>NW_008632366.1:0-5410 GCF_000691845.1 Merops nubicus
GGTGGGCTGCCAAGCTGGGACACAGGAGGACCAAGGGTCCACTGTGGTCCCTTCCTTCGTCCCCCACCTCCGAGCACCTCAGGAAGGTGCTGCAGATGGGGACACCCCCGGTGGGTGAGCATCATGACCACCCTGTGACAGGGAGTGGCAGCGTGGGGGGCTGGCAGGTTTTTCCACCTTCAGATTTCTTTTTATTACTCTAAATTCCATGACTTGGAATTCAGTTAAGGGCTTCAGGATTGTTTTTTTTCCAAGCTAGTTATAAAGAGGACATTAGAATTCCAATTCTGGTGCTAACAATAGCACTCCTCAAAGCTGCTGGCCAGAAGTGGGAAGCTCTGGGTAGAACAAAGACCTAAACTAAAATGTCAATAATAACTTCTTTTATCCCCTCCCTGCCTTCCAGCCTGCACAATCTGCTTGGGTCTCTCCATCTTAATGAGCATTAAAATGGTTTCAAATTAGATCTACAGAAAATTGAATTTTTTTTTTCCCCTCAAAAGCTTAGTCTGGCCTTTAAAGGCCAGTGATCATATTTTGGTTTTGTATAAGAGCATCTTGATCTCGAAGGCTCTTAGCTCATAGAGAGATAGGGCTCATTACCAGTAATTTGTTGCTGTTGGAATTGAGCTGCAACTGGAAGGGGACAAGCATCATGCAGTGGCACCCAGCATGCCAAGAGTTAGGGAGAGGTTTGGCCAAGGGGTGTTTGGTCCTGGCCCCCCACTAGTCCTGTGCAGCTTTGCTGGACTAAACCTTGCTCCCAGGGAGCCTGGCTGGCAGGTAGGTTGTAGAAACAGAATAATTCTGGTTGGAAGAGGCATTTAAGATCACCAAGTCCAACCGTGCCCCCAGCACTGCCAGGTCCCCACTGCCCCGTGTCCCTCAGCACCACATCTCCATGGCTTGGAAACCCCTCCAGGGGTGGGGACTCCACCACTGCCCTGGGCAGCCTGGCACAGCCCTGGGCAACCTTTTCAGGGAAGAAATTGTTCCTCTAGTCCACCCTCAACCTCCCCTGGCACAACTTGAGGCTGTGTCCTGTTGCTTGTTCCTTGGGAGCAGAGCCCGACCCCCACCTGGCTCCAGGCTCCTGTCAGGAGCTGTGCAGAGCCAGAAGGTCTCCCCTGAGCCTCCTTTGCTCCAGGCTCAGCACCCCCAGCTCCCTCAGCTGCTCCTCACCACACTTGGCCTCTAGACCCTTCCCCAGCTTTATTGCCCTTCTCTGGACACACTCCATCTCTGCCAGGCTGGTGCTGAGCTTTCAACAGGCTGCTTTAAGCTCAGTTTGGTCCCTGAAAGTAAGAGAGGAAAGAGCCCCAGCAGCCCAACCTCAGCTCCAGGTGAGCTGTTCAGGGAGTCCCTGGGGACAGCAGTGTCTCTCTGGGAGGGTGGTGGAGCCAGGAACCTGGCAATGCAGATGGGCTTTCTCAGCTATGTGACCAAGCCAGGTGGCATCACCACTGCTACAAACCCTCTCCACACTGCAGAGAGCCCGTTACCATGGCAGGGCACTGGGAGCTGGTGGTCATTTCCCTCATCCACAAAACAAGGGGGATTTATTTGGGGGGAAAGTGTCTTAGGTGGCTCCAGCAGCTGCAGTTACACCTCCCACTTGCTCTGAGTCCTGTCAGAGCAAAGTGGAGTGACCACGAGCAATGTGACACCTGTGGCAGCACCCACAGCCTGAGGGTTGTTTGTGGGGGCACTTGGGGATGGACTTCAGGGTGAGTGGTTGGGGGTAGGTTGGAGCTTGCACCTGCTCTGCCCTCCTGCTCCTGGACAAAAAGGCAGCAGAGGCTGTAATGGTGCAGAGCAGATCAGGCCCATGTCCCCATCAGCCCCTAGAGCACTGTCCCTGCTCGTCTCAGCCACCCCAGGACAGGAATAAAGTCCCTGGTGCCCTGAAGAGGACAGGACAGGGTCTGTCTTGGTGTTCCCCACAGCAAGAGGGGCTGCTGTTTTGCACAAAAAAGACCTTTCATGGAGCAGTGCTGTGAAGCCCAGAGCAGCAGTGGTGTGATGTTGGCTTGAGAACAGTCTGCAAAGAACCCAGCTCCTCAAGGTGTCCCTAGAGCAGCCACCACAAACGAGTCCTTAATGACCTGGAGCAGCCCCCTCTGCTCACCCCAGCACCCCTCCTGAGCACCCAGCCCTAGTGATGGGTGAACAGGGCCAGCTAAGCTATCAAAAGCACCCTACCAGGCTCTGCATGGGTGCTGGGTGTGGGGCAGGAGCTGCACAGGGGGTCAGGGCATTAACAAGCTTTCATGGCCCTGACTGGCCTCAGCTGAAGTCCCAGCCTGTGAGCCCTGGGGGGTCTATTTAAACTCTGCCAGGGCCACCAGTCCCTGTCTGAGTTCTGTTGAGGGATGTTGGTTGCCAGTGTTGGTCACCCAGACCTTAACCCATGGGCTGATTTCCCAGCCTGATTTATTTTATCACTGTAGATCTGCCAGGAGATCACCAGGCTGTGCCTTGCTATGATTGACACCAAACTGCAGGCTGATTTTAGACACGCCTCATTGTGGTGAACTTCCCTGATCTTCTGGACTCCTGGCTGAACGTTTCTGCCACCTCTGGATCTGCTGTGATTGGGAGCAGTGGGACAGGACCCTTGCTGGTGAGACTCTGCCCTGTAGCTGTGGTGTTTCTTCTGGCTTCCTGCACTTTTGGCAGCCCCTGGCCCTTGCTGTACCCTGGTGGGGTGGGGGGTGTATGTGTACAAAGGGATAAGAGAGAAAATATAGTGTTGGAAGAGGAGGTCTACATGGTACAGGTGTAACAGGTCAGTGTCTGCTGGGATGGGGTAGGACAGCCTTGTCTGTGGTGCCCCTTGCCAGTGCTTCCACAAGGTCCTTGTGGGCTGGTGGTACCCACAACTGGGGTGCCTGGTGTGGAGGAGGGAAGGGACACTGCAGAGGGGTTGAGCTGCAAAGCTGCAGCTGGTTTCTCAGGCACTGCTGGTGGGGGGATGAGGACTTTGCACGTGTGGGTGCAGACCCAGATTCCTCAGTGGTGTCTGTCTCTCTCTGCTGCCTTTTGAAGCATTGCTGTGCAAGTTTGGTTACAGGTGGCTGGGGTGGAGCCTTGGCATTTGCCAGGCTTAAGAGAGAGGGACAACAGCTTTAGATTTCTTCTGGCTGCCTCGGGGGTGGGAGGACAGTCCCTGCAGGGCCGTGTTGTGACACGGAGACAGCCACACTTCCAGCGCAGGGTCACCTCCCTGTGGTGACACCTCATGCACAGGCACCTGCGTGAGGAGCTGGGAAACCAGAAACTTGCCCCCCACAGGGTGTTCATGCTAGTGAAGCTCTCTGACCACGCATGGGGACAGGCAGTGTCAAACTGGGTATGGGGAATTTAATTTCTTCTCCAGTCCTTGCTTCTCGCAGCCGCTGTGATGCTGGTGGTGGGATGCCACGAGCAGGACAATGAGGTGCAGCTGCCATCATCTCTTTCTCTTCTTCAAGCCTGTTTAGTTTAAACTCTCTGCAGTTCCTGCAGGTACTGGGGTTGCAGCATGAAGGCAAGTGGTGAAATGATAACAGCAGAGCTTCCCAGGAGAAGGAGGGACAGGTGGAGCTGTAGCTGTGCTGTGGTCAGGCAGGTCTCTGCTGGGGAGGTGATTCAAATCCATATGAATTGATTTCTTCTGGTGCTGCCCTAGCCTGCTAACTGTGATAGCACAAATCAAATGCATTTGTTGGCCTTGATTCACATCCTGGTAGGTGTTTTCTGCAGCTGAAATGTCAATGCAAAGCAGGTTTTAGGAGGACTCTGTAAAAATAGCTGTAGACAGGGCTGGGCTTGGAATACTTGCGTGTGGGAGGAGTGTGCAGAGGTGGTGGGTGCTGTTGGGAAATAGAGCTGCTAGTGAAAGAACTGGTTTCATCCTAAACCACCTCGAGCTCACAGGACACAGGGAGGATGGGGGAATACGACTGTGATGCTGCAGTTCAGAGCAAGTAAAAAGTTTTGACAGATTTGGCAGCAGCTGCTCTGGAAGGCAGACTGCAGCCCCAAGGAGAATGGTGGAATAAGATCCATCTGGGGACACTCAGCAAGGATGACTGTCTCCTCCATGGAGCTTAATCTGGGACAGGGACCCACACTGTGCCTGGGATGTTTCCACCTCACCCACATGTCCACGAGGAACTGGAGCATGCTGTTAACAGTCATCCTGGCTGCATTAAATCAATCATACCACATCTTACCCCCAGCCCACCTGCAGACAGGGGTCCCATGGCTTGTTGCATCAGCTCTTCAGTACCCAGCATGTCTTTCTCCCACCTCCTCAACCTTTTGGGGAAGGAAACAGCTCTTGGATCTTGTATACAGCTCACTGCAGGTCTGCCCTGAGCTGCCTTCCTGTGCTTTCTGCCTAGCTGTGCTTTGTGACGTGCTGATCTGCTCTTGGCCTTCAGTTTAATGGGTGAAACTCTTATATCCCTGTGTGATCCAAGGTGGGTGCTCTGCCCTCCTGGCTGCACCTGCTGGATGTTTCTCTGCCTCTTTCCTGCCAGGCTGCACCCTTATACCTCCCCTGGGTGCTGGGGGCTCTTGACACTGCCAATGATGTGTTGCCTGCCTCAGCCCCTTTGGAACCCTGTGCTGGTCCCAGCTCACAGTGTCCCAGTGGGTGAACTGGGTGACTGTAGCTTGGCAGGTTTCCCCCACAGAGGCAGTCAGGGGGAGCAAATGTGGACCTGCAGAAGCTCATCATGCTCATCTCCCGTGAGAGATGTGGAGGCAGAGCAGTGAAGATGTACTGACAGCTTTTTGGCTTCACTCACCCTATGGTGGCTGCATCCCCAGGGCAGTTCTGCACCCAGGCCCAGCACTGGGCCACATCAAAACCATGTCTATTGTTTTCCTGGGACCTGAATGTGTGCTCATCTCCTGTGAGAGATGTGGAGGTAGACAGAGCAGTGAAGATGTACTGACAGCTTTTTGGCTTCACTCACCCTATGGTGGCTGCATCCCCAGGGCAGTTCTGCACCCAGGCCCAGCACTGGGCCACATCAAAACCATGTCTATTGTTTTCCTGGGACCTGAATGTGTAGGTGAGCTGGGCAGTTATCCTCTGTGCAGAGAGCTGGGGGTTGTGGGCAGGACCAGTGTCTCAGAACCTGTCACAAGCTGCTCTGTCCTCTGCTTGTGTCCTTCTGGGGAGAGTGGGTTTGGTTTTGCCAACTGGTCCAAGACAAAGGCCACAAAGCAACTGGTTACACAAGCATCACTGTTGCCTGGTCACTTGGTGAAAAGGGGTTGTAGACGCACCTTTGATCACTTTACTTGCCACCAGCTCAGTTGGCAGCGTCACAGGCTAGACATCTACTGTGTCCAGCTCTGGGCCAGTGTGTGGCTGGCCCAGGCATTGCTCCCGTGGGGGGGGGGGGGGGGATTA
>NW_008632366.1:5441-9958 GCF_000691845.1 Merops nubicus
TCATGTGGTGGCAGTGGAGGGATTTAGTGCTGCCTCCTGCTCTGGCCTAGGCAGGTTTGTCAGATGTGACTCACCTGCCTTGTGACAAGCCTGGCTTGCCTCAGACCTTTGAGTCTTAGGTATTAGCTCATGGGAACTCAAATCAATAATGACCCTGGAAAGGGAAATGCCTGAGTAGGGACATTCCTGGGACAGCCCCACTGTGGGCAGGGGCTGAGGAGCTGGCATGAGCTGGGAAGGAACAGCAAGGTGTGGTGGTGGAAGGTGCCCATGCCCCCCTGCTTTTCCACCCATTATGCAGCCAGCCAGCAAAGTCTTTTGGAAAGCATTCAGTCAAAGACAAATGTTCAGGCTGAGGTGCCCTCGGGCAGAGCACAGCTCTAGCAGCAGCCTGGGCTGAGAGATTAACTCCTTCCCCTCAGCCTGGGTGGCTTTCTGGTCCACCCCAAGGGTGTCCTCGGGGTCAGCGCTGCTGATGTGCTGTCCTGTCCCTTCCTCAGGTCCTGGGTGGTGGGGAAGGGGCTCTGCAGGTAGCCTGGCCTTATGCCCTGGGGGTGGGGTTTTGTTCCAAAGGGGATCCTCAGCTGGGTCACCAGGTGTTGGGCTGCTCGCTCTGCTGGAGACGCTTGCAGGGGTCACTGTCACCCTGAGCCTTGGTCCTCCAGATGCATCTGGCCTTGCACCAAGCCATGGTTTGGCTCAGGTATCCCACTCCAGCATGTACCAGGAGGGTTGCTCTCTCTGACTCCCTGCAGAAGCAGCTGCCAGGACATGTTTCTCCATGCTGGGGATTGATATTTTTTGCTCTGGTCACACGGAGTGACTGATGATGAGCAGGAAAATGAAGTGTTGCTCTTGGAAGAGAGGAGGGGGAGATGTGTGCTGAGAGAGGGAGTGGGATTCTTCATGAGCTGGTGAAGGCAGCCAGGTATGGGAGAGGAGTGTGGGTGCTGTGGGGTGCCCCCATCCCAGGGCTCTCAAGCTGTGTTGCTGGCATTACCCTTGGTGTTTGATCTCTTCTCCCCAGATGCCTCCTCCCAGGCTGTGTGGAGGGTTGTGGGATTTCTTGGTGATTTTTGTCCCTGGTGTCCAGGGCAGAGTCCATACTACAGCTTTTTAGCAGCTGGAAGTGGGACATCTGGGCTGGTTGAGCAAATTAATCCTAGTAGGGGGCTGCTGAGCCACCAAGAGATCCACTCTTCTGGCAGCTGTGGTGGTCTCGGATCCTTTCCTGCCTTCTGTCCCTGGATATTCATCAGTGCCTCTCTGCTGGAGGCTCTCTCTACCACAGCCAACAACGTGGGGGTGCTCCTCTGCTGCTTCTGGGGGCAATTTAGTTGAAAGTGCTTCAGGAGGAGTGACTGTGGACTTTGCATGGGAGTAGTTGATGATGTGCCACAACCTTGATGGCGAGTCTGTGGTGGGGCAGTGACATCAACCAGGGTGGATGACACCAGGATGGACACTGAGTCTGGCAAGAGCTGTAGGTTGGGGTCATAGTGGGTTGCTCTCCTGGCCAGCTGTGCTGTGGTGGTGTTAGAGGAACCTGTACTGGGGGAAAAGGGAAGAACTGGGAAGGGAGATGTGGGTCCTCTGTTTGACTTGGCTCTTCACATGTCCTGCACCTGAGGTGATCTGGCTGCTGTTGGACCCTCTGCCTGCTCAGGACATCTCTTGGGATGGCAGACACGAGGGTATTGGGCTGCCCTGCTCCCACAGCACTGTGTTTCCCTGAAGGGATCCCCGGGAGCTCTGACCTCAGCCTGTCAAACAGGGACTGCTGCCTTGCCCTGGCATCGTGTGAGCCCCAGCCCAGGCACACGGGGGTTTGCAGCAGGGGGAGTGCAGCATTCTGCATGGTGCTGGGGGGATGAGAGCCTGGCCCTCGGCTTCGATTTGGTCCTTTTCTCAGACAAGGTTCTGCTGGGAACACAGAGGGTGAGAGAGTGAATCCTCCTGCTCCCAGAGCCCTTAAGTAGGAGCAAACAAAACGCCAACCCTGCTCTGCCCCGTGGGGAAGGGAGGACAGGGACCCCACCACCCAACCCTCCTCCCCAGTCCCACGCTGAGCACGAGCAGCTCTTCCAGCCAAGGAGGAGAGCTGAAATCCAGGAGTGCAATTAGAGTTATAATAATAGTGATTAATGCCTTGCCTCTCTCTAAGGATTTTCTAGCGAGGCTCACTGGGTGCTGGCTGGGCAGTAACTAATTAAAGGAATAGCACCCATGTGAAGGGGATGGGTGCCAGCTGGGTGACAGGAGCTTGGAGGCTTGCTCTCCCTGCCCTCTTCTTTCTCCACAGCTTGGGAGGAAGATTAAAAAAGAGCTGGCTTAGGATGCGTGGCCCTGAATTGGATCTCTTCCTCCAGGGGTGAGGGTTAATCTATGGGGGGAGGAAGCAGGCCAGGAGCACCTATGGGTGCTGGTCTGGTCTCTAGCCTTGTGCCTGCATGTACCTCTGTGTGCCTTTGGGGATAAATCCACTCGGATGCATCAATTCCTGTGGGTGCACGTGTCCATACATGGGAGGCTGCTCCTGCACGTGGGTTTCCATTGACACACAGATGCCAGTCTGTGGGCTTGCATAGGCAGGAGCCAGCACAGGAACACGAAGGCTGGAGAAAACGCCTTCCAGGGAGAGGCTTGAAGAACTCAAGTTGCTCAGTTTACCTAGGACATGGAGAGGTGTCTCGATTTTGGTGTGTAAGTACCATCAGAAGGAGAAATCACTTGCCCCTAAAGGACTCTTTAATGTCAGAGAAAGACAGAACAAGAACTGGCAGCTGAAGCAGAAGCCTGCCAAAGTTGGACTAAAAAGCAGGCGTGCACGTTTGCAGCAAAGGGGACGAGCAGCAGCAAAGTGCCTGGGGACACAGCAGGGGCTTCTGTCCCCTGGTGAAGGGCAGTCTCGTCTCTCTGGCAGAGGTGTCTCAGCCAATATATTCTGTAATCAGGCACACAGTGTATTTATTATACTCAATTTGTATTTATTATATGCAGTTGTATGTATTATACTGAGGCCTGGGTCGGTGTCTCAGGGTCCAGGGTCGTGCAGCATCCATGGGCTGGAGCCCAAAGCTGCTGTTTGGGTCCTTGCAGAGCCCCTGATCCCTTACTGCTCTACTCTTACCCCAGGAGCAGGGCTGCAGTGGGGCTGGTGGCCCTCGTGCCTGGGAGGCTGCCAGCCATGGGGTGTATCAAGGAGGTGCAGTTCCAGGAGTGGCTCAGAGCTGCTGCAGAGCCCCAGGGCACTGACATCCCAGAGCTTCATACCCCACCGGTGGGACTCTTGGCTCCAGTGCCACCACATGCCCTTAGGAGAGGGGTCTGTGGGCTGCCTCATCAGCCCAGAGAACCCACAGAAAGCAGACAAGGGACCTTGGCTGTGGCCTCCTGGGAGGAGAGGCTGGGCGTGCAGCAAGGTGTGGCTGAACAACTCTGCCTATGGGTGACCAGGTAAAAGGTGTCAGCCTGAGACAAATGAGTCATTGTTGTTGCTGTTGGCATCAGATGATGTGGTTGACTGGCCAGGGAATCAGCTGAGAAGTGCTGAGGTGCTGAGTAAAGCAAGGAAGTGTTTTGTAATGGTAATAAATGTAAATTTAACATTGGTAATATGGATGTTCTATACGAACACATGGAATAGTTACCAGTGGTGGCTACAGTGTGACTGTAACAGCAGTGAGCTCTCCATGGGCTCCCTGTTCACCTGTGTGTATTTTAGTCCAAAGGAAGTTTAAGAAACCTAATGGCCAACTTCCCTGGTCATGCCACTTGGGTGCTTTATCTCTTCCTCCATCACAGCTGCTCTGGTGTCTGACCTTTGGGGTGCAGTGAGCTGACCTGGCCAGCAGCGAAGCCCCCCCCAAGTCACTTGCTTGGTCCCATCAGTAGGATGGAGGAGAGGTGGGAGGGTCAAAAGCAAGAAAACTTGAGGCTTGAGAGAAAGGTTTAGAGCACAAGTCTTGTGAGGAGCAGCTGAGGGACCTCAGGGTGCTGAGCCTGGAGCAAAGGAGGCTCAGGGGAGACCTTCTGGCTCTGCACAGCTCCTGACAGGAGCCTGGAGCCGGGTGGGGGTTGGGACCTTGTCCCAAGAGACAAGTGACAGGACAAGAGGAAACAGCCTCAAGTTGTGCCAGGGGAGGTTGAGGTTGGACATTAGTAAGAATTTCTTCCCCTGAAAGGGTTGCCCAGGGCTGTGCCAGGCTGCCCAGGGCAGTGGTGGAGTCCCCACCCCTGGAGGGGTTTCCAAGCCGTGGAGATGTGCTGAGGGACATGGTTTAGTGGTGACCTGGCAGTGCTGGGGGGATGGTTGGACTCGATGATCCTAAAGCTCTTTTCCAACCCAAATAATTCTATAAACGACTCCTCATTCCCTTGTGACAGAGGGGCCAGAGAGCAGGCGAGGCCAGGAGTGGCCCCGGGGTTTGGGCAGCACCCTGCACCTCTTGCCAGCCTCCGCAGCACCCCCTCCCCGAAGCCCCAGTGTGGGTGGGGGCGACGCAGGCGGCTGCCAG
>NW_008632366.1:10413-10657 GCF_000691845.1 Merops nubicus
GGGAATAAGAAGGGAGTGTAGACAGAACCCAGAGGACATGACATTTCCCAACACCACAACAAACTCTTCAAACCAATATTTTTATTTTTTAAAAGAAAACAAATAGTCTGAAATAGCTGGAAAGTGTATCTTTTGCAGTTTAACAAATATGCTTAGCTTGCCTTTTTTTTTTAACCTAATCTGACAGTGACTCCACACACAATTAGATAACAAGGGTGACTCTGGGGCACATGTGGATGAGCAG
>NW_008632366.1:10703-12295 GCF_000691845.1 Merops nubicus
CTCCTGAACACAGCAGCACCAGGCCTGTACGGGGACTGATGGGTGCCCTGGCACCACAGGCATCAAATATATCAAATCAGACCATCTAGTTACACCTCTCAAACTGCTATGCCGTGACCTGGGGGATGGATTAATGCCGTGGCATCGCTGCCAGCCGTGCCAGGCAGCTCCCAGTATTTCTCTCTGAGCACACAGTGCCTGTCTTGCAGTACTGTAGCCGTGCCACGGCGTGCACAGCCAGAGCCCGGGCGCCTTTGTTCAGCTCCTGGCGCAGGAATCCTTTTTATTCACGTTATGACCTTGGGTGAGCAACTTCACCGTGCTTAAAATTAACTTTTCTGCAAACAAGGCACAGAAATAAATCTCTCTGTGTCAGGAGCGCTGCGGCGCGGTGTGAGAGGCTTGGTTTTGGCAAAGGGTTTTTTTTCACCCGAGTTGTTTACGAGCCTGGTGTCCCTTTGGGGTGAAGGTGCTGGCCCAGCGATGGGGTGGCCGCAAGAGTGCACAGAGCCCAGAGTCTTCAGCCCCTTTCCATGGGGGAAGTGGGCTCTGCAAAATACACTGTAGATGTGGTTTTTTTGTTGCAAGTGCAGGGTGCTCTCGCCCCCCCTCAATTTGTTTGTTGTTCTGCTGGCAGAGCTAAACAGGCTGCGGAGGCTGATGAAAGAGGCTGCAGGCTCATCTTACAAATAAGAGACTGGAGAAAATCGGTGTGTGTGCATAGCCTGACAAAACAAAAGCTAAGGGCAGCACAAGGAGAGCGGTGTACGGATGCATCCCAGCGCACGCCCCACGGAGGAGATGAGCTGCTGGAAGCCTTGGCACAAGACCATAGGGGTGTATGTTGCCTGTGACTATGCGCAGGCTGGAAATAAGAGGGAGCTTTTCACTGCCGGAGGAGGGAGGGCCTGGAAGGGCTTCCTGGCAGGAGCCCTCTGTGCTGAGAGTACACAAACTCCTCTAGTGCTTCATGAGTGGCTTTTCCATCATGACACCCACTATAAGGCTGTGCAGAGGATCCCACAGCCTCGTGTGCCCAGGCTGGTGTCACTGCAGGTCTGTGGGAGGATGTCTGTCCATCTGGCTGGACCCGGGCTGGGTGTGCTCTGCAGATACACAGCCCCTTTTAGACCTGCTCATTCTGCCTGTGTATGCAGCCGAGAGGTGCCTTTCCTCAAGCACTGCCTCCAGCAGGGGTTTCACAGATGGGTTTATTCAGTCACACGGGGGGGTGAAGGAGGATCACAGATGGGTTTATTCAGTCACGCGGGGGGGGGGTGAAGGAGGAGGTCAGGTGGGACATGCCAAGTGTGATGGAGGGATGGCCACCCCTCACCCCTCAGCTTCCTGGGACACCCTGGCTGGGTCAGACACTTTCACCCAGCAGATCTGCAGGGCTGTGATTTACCCCTCAGTGCCAGGCGGTTGTTGGGTCCCCCTGTACTTGCTTCTTGCTGGACACTTAAAGCGATTGGGGTTATAAAAATAGGAGGAGGGAAGAGGTGACAGCTGGGCTGGGAGAATTACAGGGAGGAGATGAGATTAGAGGGAGCAGGGAGCACCAGGAGGCAAGATGGCCCCGTGCTGGGGCA
>NW_008632366.1:12555-12851 GCF_000691845.1 Merops nubicus
GGACCACCAGGAGGCAGGATGCCCCCGTGCGGGGCCAGCCAGTTCCTTCCCTCGCAGCCTGTCCTCACAACCAGCTCCTTCCACCACGGTCTAGCCCCATAACTAGCTCCTTCCCTCATAGCTCAGCCCCATAACTGGATCCTTCCCAAGCAGCTCCTTCCCTCATAGCTCAGCCCCACAACTGGCTCCTTGGCTCATAAACTGCCTCCACAACCGGCTCCTTCCCTCACAGCACAGTCTGGCCCCATAACTGGCTCCTTCCCTCTCATCTCAGCCCCTCAACCGTCTCCTTCTGT
>NW_008632367.1:0-2980 GCF_000691845.1 Merops nubicus
TGCCCCCCGGCCAGCGACAAGATGTCCACGGGGCCCATGGTGCGAAAGCCGAGGATGCACCGGTACATCAGCACCAAGGTGCTGCTGGCCGAGGGGCGCGAGACCCCCTTCGCCGAGCACTGCCGCAACTACGAGAACACCTACCGGGTAGGGGCGCGGGCCGGGCGGGGCAGGGCGGGCCGGGCTGAGGGTGCTGCTCAACGGTCCACCAACCCCACAAGATCCAGGGCCTGAAGGACCAGGTGCAGGAGCTACACCGTGACCTCACCAAGCACCACTCGCTCATCAAGACGGAGATCATGAGCGAGATCCTGCAGAAGTCCCTGCAGATGGACGTGCAGATCGCGGCTCACTACTCCGCCGTGGAGATGATGCGCAGCGTCTTTGAGGAGGTACAGCTGGCTGTCACGCCCGGCAGAGCAGGGTCCCCCCAGGCCGTGCTGTGGCACGCTGCCCAGCTCCTTCTCCCTCCTCCAGGTCTGGGAGGAGACGTACCAGCGGGTGGCAAACGAGCAGGAGATCTACGAAGGTACCGTTGACTCTGCTCCGCTGGCCTTGAACACCCTGTGCCCGCTCCGGGGCAGGGTGGGGGGTGGGTAGCCGTGGCCACAGCTCACGCCTCTCGCCCCCCAGCCCAGCTCCACGACCTGCTGCAGCTGCGGCAGGAGAACAGCTGCCTGACCACCATCACCAAGCAGATCGCGCCCTATGTCCGCTCCATTGCCAAGGTGAAGGAGCGGCTGGAGCCCAGGTGAGGGGCACAGGGCGGCTTTTGGGGCCAGGGGGAACATGGCCATGGCTCATGCCCGTCCCACCGCAGACTGCAGGAGCCCTGGGAGCCCAAGGAGGAACAGGCACCAATGCTGCTCAAGATCTGCGACGACAGCGAAGCGATGCCAAGGTAGGCAACAGCGAGCACCCCACTGCCCAATCCCCCCGTGCCCTTTCCAGCCTCTGACCCTGCTGAGGTGCCTTCTCTTCCCCAGGGACACCTCAGCTGGCAGCAAGGAGGGGGCCCCAGCTGGGACCAGCGAGGGCTGTGTGCCCGGCAGCACCTTCAGAGACCCCTCCCCTAAAGGCAAGGACTGCAGCAGGGGCCAACAGAGGAGCGGGGCCGCGAGCATCGCCCAGGAAGAGCCAGCACCGTAGAGCCCAGTGCTGAGAACGTGCACCAGGGCTGGTGCTCACCGAGGAGGAGCTGTGCCCCACTTGACTGGCTCCTGTTGCCTTGTGCCATGAGCAAAGGCAGGACAACATGGCCCAGGCACACAGCGTCCCAGAAGCTGGGCTTAGGGCAACTTGCTTCATCTGAAGAAATAATTGTCTTTATGCTCTCCCTTTTGTGTGTTAGAAGTGAAATAAAAGGGCACAAGCACACACGTCCGCTTGGTTCTGCGGCTCTGGGCAAAACAGGCTGGGGGTGTCCAGCTGCTCCGGAAATCATGCCTGCAAACATGGGGCAAATAAACCCCAAAATGCCTGGTGCAGGGTAGAGCCCAGAGCTCCCTGCAGGGTCTGAGCTTCCTGTGCCAAAAGGCAGCAGAGCAAAAACACAGGCAGAGCTCTGGTTCTCGTGCATCTGTTTAAAAACTCACCGTGCTGTAGCACAGAGGACAGGCTTGGACATCTTCCTCCAGCTTCTCACTGGAACTAAGGTGCCTTCTCAGAGCCTAGTGAGCTCCCATCTCCTCACCAAGCTTCCAGTCACAGGATTTGGGAAAATAAAAGCTTACGAGAGGCTGCTACTCTCCAACGCGCCAAGAGGTCTCTGCAGATCGTGCTTGAAGTGAAGTTCATCCCTTCCTCCTGGTGCCATTGCATCCTGCCTCAGGCAGGCCCGGCCGTGGCACTGCTGGGAGAGGGGTCAGCACCAGCACAGGCACACTCCCAAAAAATCACTATCCTGGGGTACTTGCTACAAAGAACAACTCCAGAATAAAGTTTTCTTTCCATCGCCAGCCCACATCAAACACAAGTATAAAATGCCTTGTTTGCTTGTTTCAAAGTACACTTGTCCAAGTTTACAGCAGAAATGTTAACGTCTACAAAAAAAAAAAAAAGTTAAAAATTAACCTGCCTGAGGCACATTGGCTACAAGAGCAGGTCGCAGCTTCAGTGAGGACACATGCTAGAGGCACAGAAAAGCCCAAGCACGTGCCTATGGGCGACCACACAGAGAAATTGGTGCTCTCCAGCCGTTGTATTTTTGTTTTTCTCTTTTCTCCCAAGTGAAAAACCACTCCTAGTAAAAGACAAGCAAGGGCATTAAGCTGATGCTCCATGCAGAGCCTGCAGCACAAAGCAAGCCCTGTGCAGGAAGGAGCCCACATCGGGTAGGCCACACACCCACTGGGAAATGCAGAAGTAGGGATTCCAGTTTTGATTATGTCATCAGCACCTCAAGAGATCTCCAAATAACCACCAGACAGAAGTTAGTAATATTTTTCTTTGTTTTTTTATAAAAAAAAAAAATAAAACAAGAGAACCAAACCCAAAGCAATTTCCACCAGTGCCCCCTTTCCTGAGCCATACCCCGGCACCTTCGCCGGGGAACATCGCAAGCCCGGAGCGTGAGCTGTCAAGCAACTCATTTCCATTCCAGCCAGGAACAATAATGCAAAACTGAAGAAAACAGTGAACCTCTTTGGTGTGTAATGACAGAATAAGTTATACCCACAAAGCTCAAGTAGGAACCATTTCCAAACTGGTAACGTTTGAAATAGTGTTAGCTAGCCAAACTTGTCTCCCTGGTCAGAGAATTTCCCTAGAAGCATCTCCTAGTCATGTCGACACCCCAGCTTCCTCCCCAAAAAGCAGGAGAGGATCTCAAGTGCTTAAAGCCCTCGGCAAGCCTGGCAGCTGCGGTTTTTCTGCATCCCAAAAACCTGGGATTTCTGCAGGACGGAGGCAGCCTGGCAGGAGAGGAAGCAGTGCAATTTGGAAGCGGGAAGAGGGAACGGCGGCGACAGCGGCTGAAACG
>NW_008632368.1:0-356 GCF_000691845.1 Merops nubicus
TTGATAAAATTGATTGTAGAAAAAATAAGCACAGCCATTCTGAGTCTTGTTTAATAATTCCCCTCTTTGAGACTTACTGAGCTTGTTTCCTGAAGCCTATAAGTTTCACTCTTCTATAACAACCTGCTGCTTGGTTTCACTTGGGTAATATTATCAGCATAAAAAATACTATCAAGAACCCTCAAGTACATCTCAAATTCGCACAGGTATTCTCTGAACCCTGGGCACAGGCACAGTTCATCAGTGAGGATCATGATGTCTGGAATTCTTCATCTTTAAATCCCCAGTAGGAGTGGAAGTCCATTGGTTTTGATCAGGTTTTGGTGCTTTTTTTACTCTTCTTTAGTGCATCCAAG
>NW_008632368.1:533-770 GCF_000691845.1 Merops nubicus
ATCCCCCCCCCCTTCCTCTCCATACTCTATAAAAGAGGCAGGAAGTGGGTGCTCCAGTGCAGGGGAGAGGACAGCGGGGCCTGCATCCACACGGTTCTGAGCAATCCTGCACCATCTGAGATCGGGTTTGTATAGCTTTTATTGACTTTGTTTTCCCCCCATCTTTGTGTTTATATCTACCTCCCTTCTTACTTTCTGTTCCTGTTTATATCTACCTCCCTTCTTACTTTCTGTTCC
>NW_008632369.1:0-1867 GCF_000691845.1 Merops nubicus
GTCTTCTCGGGCCGCACGCAGATGGCGAGGCGCTGCGGGGTGTAAGCGGGCACAGAGAAGAGGCACGTGGGTTTCCTGCCCCCCGTGGGGCCCGGTGCCACGGGTGGGGCTGCTGGAGGATGTGCCAAAGCTGTCCCCACTGTGAGCTCCCTCGCTGCAGGGCCAGGGCTGTGCCAGCCTGCAGCAGGCTGAAGCACAGAACCATGGAGCACCAGCTCGGGAGGGACCTCCAGGGTCATCTGGCCCAACCTTGCTTGGCAAAAGCCCTGTCTAGACTAGGTGGCCCAGCAACCTGCCCAGCTGAATGCTGGAAGGTCACGCCTCCATTCCAAGCCTCAAACCACAACAGTGTCCAATGCTGGGGGCTCCACCACTTCCCCAGGGAGATTTTTCCAATGGGAGATTATTCCAGTATTGGAGGAGGTGTCCCAAAATCAGGCTGAGAGGAGGGGTGACAGCTGAGGAAGGTCTCCTGCCTCCAGGGCCATGCTGATGTAGCCCTGCTGCCTCCTGGCCCAGCCAAAATCACAGCTTTGGAAATATGACAATCAGCCCATCAAGCCACACTCCTCTGAGCCCTTTTCCAGGCGTTTTTCTAGGTGTGATTTAATTTCTACACCAACAAAGATGCTGAGAAGGCACCAACCCCCTGTCTACCTCCACAGCCCAGCCTCGGACTGACCTGGGTGAGGGTCCCTGCCCACCCCCAGCCCTCACGGGGCCCTGGGATCACCCACCCTGCTCCTCACCTGCTTGAGAGACCCCGGCGTCCAGACGAGCTTGTACACCATGTAGAGGGGGATGCAGATGAAGGATGATGCTCCTATGAGGTACCCCACCGAGATGCTCCACGCAGGGTACTGGTAGTCAAAGAGCATCAGGGGGGGCTGGTCCAGGAGGGAGCTGATAACTATGAACTAAAGCAAAGCAGAGAGTGTTGGGGAGGGATGCTCTCAGGTCTGGCCTCTCACAGGCAGCACAAGGCTGTAGCAGGGCTGACAGCCCACAAACCCCACGTGCACACAAGAGGGGTGGCCAGAAAAGCTCTTTGGGATGGCCGAGCAGACCAGCTGGGACATCTCCCCAGCCCTGACAGCTCGTCCCATGGGCAAACACCATCCCTGTCCTGCTGCCACCGCTGCTTTCCTCACCCCAAAAAAGCAGTGGGGGTGTGGTGGGGACATTTCCCAGCCTGCCACCCCTCGCCAGGCATGGGCTGGGAGGTCTTCTCCTGCAAACCCCACTGAGAGGGTGGCCTGTGAGGGCTGCACGTCCCCTCACTGAAATGAAACTATTTGCTCTCTGCTTTGGTTGTAATTCTTGTCTCTTATTAACCTGAGCAAAGCGTTTAGAGCTGTAATTAATCCTCACAAGGCCTCTTCCCCTGAGCCCCAGGCACAATGAGACCCCTCTGCTGATGGCAGCCTTTGAAGTGCTGGGGGAATGGGCATTTCAAAGGGGATGGGGATGGGGACAGATCCATCCCAGTGCACAGCACCACAGTGCCAAGAGAGAGGCAGCTGTGGCTGGCAGTGCCATGGACCAGGAGGATGAAACGAGGCCACACTTGCACCCATGTGAGCCCCCAGCTTTACCCTGGAGCTGCAGAAGAGGCTGGAAAATCCACTTCCAGGCCCCTTTCTCAGCAAACCCTGCTGTCCCGGGGTAGGCTGGCTGGGAGGGGAGGGAGAGGGGTGGGCTGGCAGCCCAGTGTTTAATTTGGGCTGTGGATACTCACTGCTAACAAAGCAGGGCTGATGGCCACCCAGCACACCTTCCAGAACATGCCTGGGGTGAAGCCCAGCATGGCCTTCACATCGTGGGAGAACCTCTGTATCCCTGCAGGAGGAGAGAGCTGTCACAGCCC
>NW_008632369.1:1960-2282 GCF_000691845.1 Merops nubicus
GGGCCCTTGCCCCATCCCAGCCCTGCCAGGACTCACACACGTGCTTCTTCCCCCTGTGCCCACAGAGGTGCCAGCAGGATGCCCTTTGTGCCAGGGGCAGCTCCTTACCATAGAACCAGGAGACAGCGATGGTCTCCAGCAGCACCACTGCCAGGATGGAGCAGCCAGCACCAAACTCCTCCAGCAGCTTCACCACGTAGGCTCCCCCCTGGAAGAGCACAGGGCAGGGCAGGGCAGGGGGGGGTGGGCAGCAGGTCTTGGAAACCCCACCCTGGGGCTGTTGGGGGCGGAGTAGGGGCGTGGTGGGCGTGGTGCCCGGGGG
>NW_008632370.1:0-15007 GCF_000691845.1 Merops nubicus
AGCGGCTCCAAGGCCGAGTTCATCGTCGGAGGCAAATACAAGCTGGTGCGGAAGATCGGGTCGGGCTCCTTCGGGGACATCTATTTGGCGATCAACATCACCAACGGGGAGGTAAGGGTCGCTCACACTCCCTCGCCTCCTTGCGCCGCTCGGCGCGGTTCCTGTCGCAGCTCGGGGCGAGCCGGAGACCAGCGATAACCTTCCCGAGGCGGCCCCGGAGCCTGGTTTTGCCCTCGCTAGCGGTGCCTACGAGGCACCGGGCGGCCCTATCTCTCCAGGGTGGCGAAGCCGCTCTCGGTGGGCTGGGGGAGCGAAGGTGCGTCGAGGGGCTTCCCCCGCCGGAGCGCCTTCGTTGCTGTGGGGGTGCCGCTGGCCCTTCCGACGGCAGAGCTGTGCCGCCGTGGTCGCCCCCCGCCCAACAGCTCCGTAGCTTGCTTGTTGTGAGTGCTAGGGAGCAGAGACCACTATTGTGGAAAAATATACTTTGTCTTTTTTGTGCAGCCAAAGTCGCCCCTTTGCCTCCAGTCATCTGTCCCCCCTTCTCTCTGAGTTGGGAAACACTTTGTCTCATTTTCATCAACAGTAATAGAAACAAAGAAGATCCCATGTTTTTCGAGCTTTTTTTTTTCTTGTTTTTTTTTCCTTCCTCCCCCTCACGGCTCTGAGCTGTAAAGAAGAAACACCCACGTATGTTGTTCCTCACTTACATGGATATGAAGACTTTACATCTCCAGCTCAATTTTATGACCCGAGATGGATATTTATCGTCAGGATGTGGATTTTATTTGAAGATGCAACAAAACGCAGGACGTTAAGCACCAAGAGCCGTAAAAAAAAAAAAAAAAGTACCCCAAAGCATTTGCAGCGGGGCTGTACAGGGGATATTGAAGTGCAGTGCCCCTTAAACCTCAGTGGCAAGGCTGTGCTTGGTGGACGCTCTGCTCTGACTCCTTGTTCCCTCTCACTGTAGGAAGTTGCTGTAAAGTTGGAGTCTCAGAAGGCTAGACATCCCCAGCTGCTGTATGAAAGCAAACTGTACAAGATTCTGCAGGGAGGAGTTGGCATCCCTCATATACGGTAGGAATCGTTCATATATGGACAGTGGCAGGACGCCATCATTAAAAAGAGATTTATCTGGGAGGGATTGGGCTTTTGGGGGAAAAATGCTCTGTCCCAAGTTCTCTAGTGGGGTATCCTCCACACTGGCCCGCTGCCTCGTCTCTGCTTCTACGTGCATACTGTGCTTTCAAAGTGAGGTATTTAGCAGTTCCTGAACTGTGAGAAATTCTTGTCGTGATTAGAACAAAGTGAGACTGTCGGTGAGAGCCAGTGTTGCTGCTGAGGTGGAGAGTTTCGAGCCGGTACTGGAAATGGCTGCTTTCTTTTGTTGCTTGCTGCCTTTTTTTTTTTTTTTTTTTTTTTGTTCCAACATGTCTTCCTCCTCCGCTCAGAAAATGGCGGATGGACGCGATTAACCCTCCCCCTTCTCGTGTTGGGACAAGGGACGTGCTCAGGCACGTCTCTTTCATAGTTCTGTGCTGCAGGGCTGGAGGCTGCAGAGAACCCGAGGCAGGAGTGAAATGGCAGCCGCTCGCTGTTACCCGCAACAGATGCGTCACGAGGATTTCCGTGCACTTAAAGTGCCAAGATTAATCCCTCCTAATGGCTCACTGTGTGGCTTGTTTCGTGCTCTGAGACTTTCAGTGATGTTGAGGAATTTCACGATCTGGAGGAAAATCACTGGTGCAGCAGACTTTAGAAGGAGTTCTTTCTTTTGAGGCCATCGAGGTGTTACGCTGGGTTAGTTGCCAAGTACTGAATCTCTGCGTCAGGACAGATTAAATTAAAGTTGTTTTCTCCAGAAAGACTTTGTATGAGAAGTTATGTTTTTTAACTTTGTTAGTAATTTTTAAAGTTAGTATTTCTTACAGTTAGGCTTTGTCCCTTGAGCTGCAGAAACAATTTCAGTTTAGCTATTGGAATCCACAATTTGATCCATTTAATCTGTTAACCCTTCCCTGACTTTGTCATATGTGCACCTATATCAAAAGTGGCCTGTAGGATCCCTTGTGAGGTCATAATGATGACGTATTCTAGGTCATGTGTTAATTCTTACAAAACCCAAACCAAGTCTGCATTTCTGAGATTAATAACATTTCTGAGATTAATAGCTCCCCTCAACTACAACTGTCTGTAGTTTTGAATGTAAGCTGGAGCTGTATAGTGGAGGAGGCCATGTTCTCCTGGCCATCTGTCCTCATTCACAACTGCCTTTTGCAGGAATACAATAAATGTACTTGAATTAAGCAGAATACTTGTGGCTAAAAAGAGTTTCTTATGTGAAAACAGATTTAATCTTTAGTTTCAACTGCAATTTTCTTCTTCAAATGGGTGCCTTTATTTCACAACGGAAACAACAGAAATTGCATTTTGGAAAGCTGTCACAGTACAGTTCCATGCTAGAACAGGGGTAACTGGGAAAACAGCCAAAACAAAGGGGTATCGGTGTTTCATTGCCAAACTGGAAAAGCAGATGTTATTAAACTTTTTTCTAAAAGTTAACAAATGTTTGGTGCTATAATGAGGCATAATTTGCAAATTTTTCATATTTTCCATGTACAAAGTCAACTGCTATTTCTTGGATTTGGTTAAAATTCTTTGTGAGAGCATTTTATTTAAAGCTGAAATACTGGAAGTAGTCTTGCATATTGAGAAACTTGCTTCTAGCTTCAATTACAGCAGTCTTTTTTACATTTTCTTTCCTCTGTGTCTGATGTTCTTGCATTTCACTTTATTTTCTATATAATGAGTAACTGGTTTAGAAGCTTCACCACCACGGGGGATCTACAACCTTTCTTGAACACACACTTCCTTTCCCTCCCTGCCCTGCCCAAATAATACAAGATTACAAGAATCTGAATAAGAATGAGCAGCTGAAGCAATACTCAGAAAACTTTGGATTGCTTCATAGATGTTTCATTGTGCTGAAGGTCTGTGATCTATTTGATAATGTCAGTGAGTCTTCAAGTTTTTCACTTTCAGGTCTCTCAGAAAACTTTTGCAAGTACCTTTTTTTTCTTCAGAAGCAGCATTAATTTTAAATGTTTCATTTTATGTATTGGGTGCTTTTTGACAGGTTCTTTGACTAAGCTTCTGGTACTAGTCTTCTTACTGTGTGATATTTGGTGATGTTTGAATAAATCTAAAGTGGCATTTTGATGTTTACCTTCTTTAAGAGGAAGCTGAGCAGGGTACCCAGTACAGTAAGTGTAGAAATAGAATTACAGTACTTTGAAGCGAAGGGGAAGGACCTGGGCTACTAAATGAGATGTATCACTGGCGTCCTTAACAAGGAAATGTCTTTTGAGTAGGTGACTGTAAAGAGTAAGACCAAAGTGAAGCGACTGTGTATTGTTTAGGAAGATTTGAGCTTCTGTGACATTTTTAGCAGCAGCTAAGCCCGGAGAATGTCTGACTTTGTACTTGGGTCACTTTGTATGTGTAATTGATAATACCTGTTCTGCCATTGTTCTGTAATGGTGTGCTCTCAGGTTGGAATAAGCTGTTCTTGGCTCTGTGTATTGAGAAGGATGAATGGAGTTGAAGGAAAACCTTTCAATACACTTGTTAAAATGTCTGTAATGTGACACCTTTAAACAACAGCAGTGCAAAGAGTGTTGGATAGAAAATGAAGGGATCATAAGCTTTTCCCATTTTCCATGAACCATGCTGTGTAAGCTGAGCTCAGCAGCACTTCTGTCTGTGCTGTACGTCTGGGAAAGGCAAGCATTCCTCACTTGAGAATGAGGGACTTGTTCCCTGTTTTTTCATCTCCTTAACTAATGTAGTGGCCAAGATCAACCTCCTAGAAGTTGTGTTACGTGGCTTTGCCTTACTCAAGTGGTCGTCTGTGGCTCTTTGACTCACAAAGCTGAAATAATAGGTGAGGTATGGATTGCTCATTCATTTGGGACACCTGTTCTTAAAACTGGATTCTGCCATTTAGATATGATTGCAAACTCAGTAATGAGAGTGTATATGCAGTGTCACTTAAACTTAAACCTTTTTGAATAGCCTTAAAGATTTATTTAATAGCCTTTCTGGCTGATTGCAAGAAAGCTAATGAGCAAAATCTCAGTTTTGAAGTTGTGTTCTAGTATTAATTCTGTGAGACTTCACTTATCGTGGAGGGTGAACAAGGGGCCTTGGTTGTTTGCACACCAAGTAAAACAACAAGCAAAAATTGAAGTTGCAGTGTCTGTATTCTCTGAATATTCTAAACCCTTTTAGACTTGCAAATAATTGAATTCTTTGCTTTTTGTTGTTTCCTGGAAAAGTAGCAAAGTTTCTGAACTTGTTTCTGGCGTTTCATAAAACTTTATATAAATGCTGTACGGATTTTTAAGCCGTGGTTTGTTCTTGATGTACAAATTTTGGCTATTACTTTAATTTTTCACAAAAGGCCCTTGAACCAAGCTTAACATTTTAACAATCTGATCTGCCTTTAGGACACAATGCAAAGTCCGCAGTATTCTGCTGGGCTTACTGTCATTGTTCTTTGCCATCAGCTGTCTTTTTCTTTTTTCCTCTCTTTTTCAGTGGCAAAGCATTTTTAGCTGTAATCTTGTTAACTGGGCACTGATCCTATTAGTTTGGACTATCTGCTTTTATTCCCAAATTCTTGGTTCTGGCTTGGAAGAGTGCAGCAGAGTGTGTGGTGGTTTTGTATGTTGTTTTGTTCATAGTGTAACTGCTAAAGCACTCCTGACAAAAGCAATAGTTTGAATTATCTGTGACAGCCACTCGTGATTTTTGCTGTTTATGGTGTTTATCAATTATTGTTTCTTTTCAAGATTACCTTTAGGTACTATTCCAGACCTACTTTGGAAAGAAAAGTGGGCTTCAGATTTTTCTCCTGAGAATATCATGGAATAATTTAAGTTTAACTATCAGTTTAAAATGCAAAACGGTTTTGCTGGAACCGCTGTGGCAATTAATGATGTGTTGGAAGAAGTGTTGCTTTTAAGGGCAGGAGGAGAGCATGGTGAATGTGAAACAGTGCATGTGTTCTTGTGTAGGCAAGGTTGAAGAGGTGCTGTGCAGCATGGGAGGCTAATCAAGGTGGTATATAAGTTTAGTCATTTGTAAGTTTAAAAGGCAAAAGCTGCTGACATAGCGATTATTTTTTCAGTGTTCTCTTGAAAACTGAATAAGTAATTCCTTGTATTTCTGAACTTTTCAGTGCAATAAAGTTTTGCAGAATACAGTGTTGCCACCCATGTATCACTAAACAATCTTTTAAATAGTGAAGCATATTGTAAAGCTTCTGGAGAAAAAAAAAAAAAAACAAAAACAAAAACCAAAAAACAAACCTGCAAACCAAACTATGATTTCTGTTCTGGTTGCTTACTGCCATGTTGTTGGATAGGCTGTTAATAACAGACTGTCTGTATTGATCTTCACTAAGTAATACATGTAATGGAAAACTGGTAAAGTTTGGTAATCTTAGGGTTGTTCTCACAATGGATTTTTCCTCTAGCATTTCAAACTTTGATCTCTAACAGTGCTTAAAAAAAATCTGTAAACACACCTCTCAAACACCTTCATTTTAAACTGTTTTCTCAGTACCTTCCTACAGTGTTAAAAAACCTAACAAACCAACCAAAAACACCACCAGAAAAAGAAAAAAAAAAAAACAAACCAAACCCAAATGCTCTCCCCCCTAAAAAAACAGAACAAAACAAACAAACAAAAAAAAAACCCCAAACCTAAAACTAGGAATTAGATGAAATTTGAAAAGTTTTCTGTCTTATTTTCATGTAGGTCTGCAAGTAATGAGGAGGAACGTTCTAGTAATATAGCCTCCTATTAATTAACTGCTGTTATTACTGAAGGCTGCATGCTGAAGGGCAGAACCACTCTAGCAGATAAGAGGAAGCCTCATGTTCTGGTAGCTCAAAGTAAAATTAAAAGCTAGCCTTTAATGCTAAAATTTTTCTGTTAAGAGATTGTCTTTAAACAAAATCTATTTCATATTTCATAGCAATCGAAACTTCTGTCTTAACTGGTTTTTGTGGATGCCTTAGAAGCATCCAAGGCAGATCACAGATTGAAACCAAATGAAGCTGTCCTTTTTTGTGTTACGGGTGTTTTTTCCTCTTTGCCTTAGCTCAGCCTTTGCAGAGCAGGTGCAGAAGTATGCGGTTTCAGTTCAGTGCACCTCTGGTTTGGAACAGGTGATTGGCAGAAGTACTACTTAAACACTCTTTTCCTCACTGATGTTTCCTAAATGGAACCTTCTGTTTTCTGTGGGAGAAATTTGACTGGGCTTATTGTCCCTTCCTACCTCAACGTCAAGTGAACTACGTGGAAGTGCATGTGCAGTGTTACATTAGGCAGGTGAAACAACCTTACTGCTTAGGAGATGAGTTGCATTGGCAGACTTCACACATTCAGACTTCTCTCATAAGTGTACAGAAATGATACAGAATTTTATTTATAGAGTCTATCTAACTTCATAGTGCAGTGTTCATTGCTATTTCTTTATTTAGTACTTGGGTGGCCTAATTCATACTCACCATGGCAACCAATGTTAGATGACATCTGCTAAATATTTCACTTTGGTATTTCACTCATGCCATATTATGTTAAGTTCATTTATATTACTCATGGCTGTCTAACTGTGAAGAAGTGCCTTTCTAGCTTCAGGGGAGATAAACTAGAAATATAAAATGTGTCAATTTAGGCGTGATCATAAATTACCTCTTTTGTGTGTTGCTTCAGTATCTACTAAGGCTCAAATTAGTGTGTTTTTACAGGCAGAATATACTTCCCATTTTGTTTGAAACATCATTATTTATGAGATCTCTGTCCTGAGAAGTCTAGAACATGGGACTAGAAGGGACCACTTTGGTCCACATCCAACACCCGTTCTAGACAACGTACTATTGTCTGTCAGTTGGTCAGGTGCAGTGTTAAAACTTTGTAGGCTAGCATGGCAGCACTCATGAGTCTATTGTTGGGCAGGCCCTGAGCTTCTGTGCCTAAAGAGAAATGCTTGTACCCATAGGCAGTCAGCTTCTATTTCTTCCTTCCCTGATGGTGGTTTTAATAACCTACATATTATAGTCCTCATGTATCTGTAAAGAATAGTTGCATAACTCCATAGCTGCCTTGCTGAGCTGTTTGAATGCATGATTACAGAGGTCACCGCCTTGCCAACTTTCTTGAAGTCTCTTTTCTATCCCTATTCAGATTTGGATTTCCTTTCCTGAATGTTGGTGACAGGGCTTGCACGTTGGTGCCTCAAGCATTGATACCAGTTGCTTCACAGTTTCTGTGTAGGATACCTGTATTTGTACTAGTTAGGATTACTTAGTATTTTTCAATGATGCCTGATATTAAAGCTATATGATTATAGGGAGGTCGGTGTTTTCTCTTCCGTCACGTCATCTGACTAATGCCTAGTTCAGAGACTTTTGTATAAATGACTTGGTGTTTGCAGAAGTGGAATACAGTTCCAGAGCGTTCATCAGTTCAGTGTCATTTGCTTTGCTGTAGGATGTCTGAATCCTTTGTGTTCATGAGGCCTTCTAGATTTGCATATTCACCCTCGTGTCATGCTGACTTGTCAAACTTATTATGAAGTTGATCTCAGGTAATTCTAATAATTTTTTTCCAGCTTGCTTGTTCACCATACACTTGGTTTTAATAGTGTTTTTATCTACCGTAGTTCTGACAGTCTCCATTTCTATGTGAACTTGTGCACTTTGTGTCTAAAAGCCCGAGTGCTGGGATACTAATTGCATAGGACTACACAGAGTAATAATCATAGTCACATACTATGCATTATGTAAGTTCATGTAATGTCGAAGAAATCCAAATCAGCTCTTGTTTTTTTGTTTTTCCTGTGACTATAAAGGTTTAACTGTTCTGTCTTGTCACAGAAGCATTGTATTTCCTTGCAGTGAGGTGCCAGAAGATATTTTTTTGTGTCACAAAAGCATGACCTCCTCCAGTTCTGTTTGTAGTTCCAGGTTCCACAGCCTCCACTGGAATAGTCAGTGATCAAATTGACCACAGCCTAGTGGAGGATGGGTTACCTGGCAAAGGAGTTGTTGACTGAGGAGGGCTTTTTATTCAGCTGGAACAAAATAGTCTTGTTGTAGTTGCTCTGGTAGTAGGAACACTTTCTTGTGACATTGAGCTGATGTTCTGGTTTCGTAGAAGCTGTAGAAAAAATGATGAGCAGTTACATTAATGGGGACAATGCCTTTAGTGCCTTTGTGATTTCGGAGTGCATAGGATTTTGGGTTTCTTCAACTGTGCAGCTGTTAGCCACTGGTAGTCCATCTTGATCTGAATTTGAGGATTTTTTTCACATGAGTCTTCTGAATCCTTTTGTTTTACTCATCACGTGACCAGCTCACATAGCTTTGGTAATTGGGCTGGTTTTGTTACCTTGTTGCTGTAATTACAAGTGCTAGATGTAATGGTTGGTTATCTTCTAAAGTTGTGTGTTACAAGAGTCCAAAACTGTGCCTGTAATTTCATTGCCTGTGTCTGAATTTGCTTAGACCTTTGCACACCTCTCTATTAGTTGACCTACCTCAATTTGATCCTTTCAAAGGAAGATATACTAAATGTTTGAATATTATTATAATCAAATGTTTTGTCAGTTAAACCAAGCTACTAACATACATTTTCACAAATATTTCTGTCTTTGACAGTGTTTACAAAATACACAATTGCTAGAATAGACATAATGCAATTTTTGAAAGATGCAGCTCTGATAACAGAAAAGGATTCTAAGTTTGGATAGACCTGACTGCAGTATTTGCCAGAAGGTGATAAATGTGCATCAGTATTTTGGTTTCTTGTCTGGAGGATAGTCAAGGGAATTATAAAAAAACACCACACAAGTTGAAGTAAACATTCACTTGTCATGTGATCTGGCATAAACCACTATGTCATGTGACTTAGTTCAGCATAGAGCTACAGATATTGAAATTCAAGCTGTTAGAAAATTTCAACTGTGTATACTGGGACAATGTATCAGGCTGCTAAACCAAATGATTGCGCAAGGTGAGGTGGGGAGTCTTGGTCTTTCAAATCAGACAAGTCACTGAGGTCAAATTAAGGTCACTGTTCAATCTTTAACCATGCTTTGATGAAAAGCTTCATAAAGGATATTTACTGTATTCTAACTGCTCTGTAGTAATTGGATCTGTAGCTTTAAGCAGATGAGGCACAGGAGAGTGACGAAGCATTTTCATGCATTGGTGAGCTTGGGCACACCTTGCAGCTCAAATGTGGACTAGGGTTCTTCACAGCTCTATCAGGTGTTCCTGTGCACTGCCAGTTCCAGGATAAACCTTATCTCTTCATAACAGCACTGGCCTGTTGACATTTTGTGTAGGCTTCAATAAGATTGTCTACTTTTGTTCTTAGGAGTGCCAGTAATGTACTTTGTGTGGTTTTTTTGACATAAGTAGGTACAAATGGACCTGTGCTACAGGAACAAAATAATCTATTTAGGAAATAACATCCTAATGGGCCATACAGCACTGTGGAAATGAATTGGAGAAATAATGAGTATTCGTAGGCCAGTAATTTAGCCTTTCTTTTGAAATAATACATTGTACGTGACTTTATGCAGTCATTGCCCACCGAAGACAAACTGTCAAGTAGTTAGATCTTTTTTTAATTGTGCTCAATTTGTTGCTCTATTGTTTTGCGCTTGAGCCCAGTAGCGTTAAGATTTGTGTGACAAAGTGCTCTGAATTTGTTCATTCAAAAATGTGTGTGTAAGCCATCTTACCTTGGTTATGTGAAGATGGGAGTAAGGAGTGCTTGCCAAGCTCTTTGATATCATAATGGCCAAGGTTTCCTTCCTAAGAAGAGCCAAGACTTCTAGCATTTTTACTCAGAGTTGCCAGTAGTATCAGCTACTAGACTTTGAATGGACATGATGTAGCCTTGCGTCTTAATCCCGTTTTCCCTGGAAATGTTCCAAGGGAAATAAAAACTTACTTGGAGTGTTAGCAAAGTAAATAGAGCATAAGTTACTCTAGTACCCTAGCAGGAGTTTCAGTTGCCCGTAGAGAAACTAACAGATGTGGCAGTCCTCTGTGAGGTGTTACAGGCAGGTAGATAAACAGGAAAGTGAAATGTTAAGAGATCCTACCTTGTTTTTCATCTTGCAGAGTTGATTCTGCTTTACATCACTGTGAAATAGTCGAGAGATCAAAATTTTCTTTTGCAGATGTAGAAGTAGGCCAAATGGAAGTTGTGCAATAACCCTGAATTACTGCACTTACTAAGCAGAGATCCCTATAGAGGAACCAAATGCTTTTTAAAATGTGGCTCCCAGGGTAGGCTTCCTTTTCATCAGCTTCACTTCTGCTCTGGTGCTGCAACCAGCTCCATGAAAGGCTGATCTTTGACCCTTTTCCCTTACATTGTAATCTCTTGGGCACTGAACCATTACTGTACCAAACTGCACATGGCATCTGAATTAGACTTTCACTTCTTGGAGAAAATTGTATTTTATCTATATTTTTATTTATTCCTTAGAATACTTGGATTCAGCTCATTATTCTTCAGACCTTTTTACAACAAATGTAAATTTCTTATGACAAAATAACTAGGCGTATAATTTGGTTCAGTTTTCATTACTCTAGATGACCATAATGTTTCATTTTCATCCAAGACCTATTGAGAGCTTTATAGAGCTGTGTCAAAAGTACTCGGCCATTTGCATAAGGGACTTTGGTAGAAACCAAGAAGTAGATTTATAGGCATTGTCACAAATTCTTGAACTGAAGCTAGCTTGTAACTCATTAAGAACTTTTCTCAACAGCGTCTCGTTTTGACTTTCTCCATCTCTGCTTTGCATTTTTTAAATACACTTCCTGGTTGCTTTTGCAGTTGAAGCTGGCTTCTGAGCAGCCCTTAAAAGGGCCTAGCTAGGCAGGTCTTCTCAACATGCCTGCGTTTCATGGCTTGGTGCCAGGCTGCCGTGTGAATACTAACCTCTTCATAAATTATAGACTTTATCAAATGATCCCAGCAGCGTCCTTCCCTAGATGAGTCATTGTAAGTTTGGGAATTTTTACATCATAGTACATTCAGTGAATTTTTAGAAGGCAAAAACTGATAAATAGTACTTACAGTATTGGGATGCTTGTTAACATATTGGAAGAAAAGTGTTTGACATTTCATTTGAATATGTGCTTTCAAAATGTGTTGCATATCTCCAATTGATTTAAGGAATGAATAAAGGTCCTAGACTGGCCTGTGGAACAATGTGTATGATCTACAGCTCATACATAGCTTTTATCAAATTTATGAAAATGCATGATGAGGTGCATGGTTTCTACTAGAATCCCGACAGTGGGGAGGTATTGTGGTTCCTGAGGTATGGTAGTTCCTGAAACGGATCCAAATACAGGATCTTTTCTCTGCAATTTTGTAAACGTTTTACTTTCCTACTCTGACTAAGCTTGGAGTCTTCGGAGTACTGAGGAATTTGTCAGCTTCATAACTAGTAACTATTTTCCAGACAACTATGCAGTAGTCTCCTGGAGTAATTGCCTAAAGTGGAAATAAAATGTATATGCAGATCTTTAAGCCCCAACCACTACTGTGTTTGAGCTGAATCTTGATTGGTTTTTTATCTGCACACTCTTGTGACAGGGTATATTCTTGGTGTATCTTGTCTGCACCACTGTCTTGGGAAACTTAAGAGTCCTCCAGGAGAGAGCTGATCAATGCCTTACCCATTGGCTGCAAATACTAGACATGAATGTATTTTTGTTTTTATGGCACTTCAGTGTGTTTCCCTTTTATCATGTTGAAAACCTGGTAAAGAGCTTTTGTCTCTTTAATAGACCAGTAGAACTTGGTTGCCATATGTAAAATGTGGATGAATGAAAGAAGAGGTGGTACCTGCATGAGGTGCTTTGGTCTCTTGTGCAGGAGTCATACCTGAAAATAAAACCTAAAGCATTTGAAGATGTTTCTGTGAAGTCAAATAACACAGGAAACAGTGGTGGGGTTGTCAGGTGGCCTGCAGATGGGCTTCAGTTTGGACTTTGTGCATGCACTTCATTGTATTGACATGCAATGGCTTCTGCTTTGACTGCATTTTGATTTTGGTGTTTGCCATTTCAGATGCTGCTAAACTGCAGTAGTGTTTCCTCTCAAGGGAAAATGAAACATGTGCACACACTTGCCAACTTGTGTATTCTGTTTTGTCCTAAGAGAGTGTTTCCAGGTTGTTTCCAGTTTTCATTTAACTTTCAAGATTGAATGTTAGTCAGCAATGTGGCCGTGCAGCCAAGAGGTCTAGTGGTATCCTGGGCTGCATGAGGATGCCTGCTAATGCTGAATAATTTTCTTTGCTGCAGGTGGTATGGTCAAGAAAAGGACTACAATGTTCTAGTTATGGATCTTCTTGGTCCCAGCCTCGAAGACCTATTCAACTTCTGTTCTCGCCGGTTTACGATGAAAACAGTACTTATGTTAGCAGACCAGGTATGTACAAACCTTACTGTGAGCAAGCTAAAAAACCCCTAAAGTCTTCTGTGCAATGTAGTTATTTTTACGTGGGTTAAATAACGTGTTACATAGTGTTGTATAGAGCTGAGTGAACACTTGACCTGTATAGGAACAAAGTATTGGAGGCTCTGTGTGCTCTGCATACAAAATGAACGTAGTGGGACAGCAGTGCAGATGCCAGCTCCTTGATGCTGTAGATCTAACAAGTGCAACTTCAATAAAGTATCAAGACTAATACAGGTGAATTAACTCTCAGTATCAGCCATGGGATGGTGTTACAATATCTGGAGCAGTCTCCAGTTATGGTTGATCTGATTCAATGGAAACCTGTTACGTGGTGGCCAGCTTCAGTGACAGGTGGGCAACAGGCAAGTCTGTGGGCCTGTTGTTACTGAATGTCACTGTGCACTCACAACTTTCTGTAACTTCTAGTAGCAGACCATGAGCTGATAAACACTGTTTGGGTGGTTGTGCCTAAATAGAGTTCTTAAAGCCATTAGTGGAGATGACACACCACCTCAGACTTAACAGACCTCTGGTTTTGAGACCTTGATTAAGTCTCTTTCTGGCAATTGATATTTTTTTGACTTGGTCATGAGAACACAGCATTTGGCCAGTCGTATTTATTGCTATTTAATAAATAGCTTGACTGTGCTTTCTTCAGCTCTTTGAAAGACAGCAAGGGGTTTTCCAGTTAAATTTTCAACGGTAGTTTAAATTTCATCTAATATTACGTAATTGATGTTAGTACCATGTTGTCACTTAGCCAGATGCTCGTAGAATTCCAGGCTCTTGGCTCAGGAAGCTCACGGCATTTGTATGGAGAAAAGGTCAGCTGTCCATGTTCTCAGCTGCCTTAAATGAGTGGTATGCTTGCTTTAGAGGGACATTTGCCTGCTCAGTTAGCAAGAGTCTGGGTGTTGCAATATCTCCAGAGAATCTGCATGGGTTTCGTGCAGTATTCCTTTGGATGATAAACACTAATCAGTTGTCATCTGGGGAACATGGACAGGATGTGTGATGTCAGTGCACAGAGCTGGCTTTTAGGGCATAGTCCAGTAGAACAGCTGTCAAGGGTATGATGTAGGGATCCAGCTCACCAAAGACTGCGTGAGGAGCACTTTAGTAGCTGGGAGCTGCACCACAGGAACGTGTGTGCTGTGATCTCATGTGCAGGAAATGGCACAGCCTTTTATGATGCAGATGTGCTAGAGTTTCTCTGCGTCCTCATTGCTGACTGTTATTCCTGGCTCACGGTAGCCTAGATGTGACAGTGTGGGCCACAATCAGGTTGTTACATGCTCTGTGAAAAGTCTTACCTGGAAAAGTGGTGCTTGATGATGGATAACCGGGATGGGGGAAGGGCATGAGCTTTAAAATTGTCTTGTGATATGTATAGAAAAACTTTATTTGAAGTATGACAGAAATATTATAGTTAGAATTTGAATGTCTGGGAAATATTTATAGGTACTTAATCTGCCATTTCCTGACCCAGATTATGGAATTTTAACAGAGAAGACAAGTTTTTTTGAACGGTATGAAAAAAGACTTGGTTTTCATGAAACATATAAACTTAAGTTTCAGGGGAAAGTAACACTAAAAATTCATGCTGTCTTTGAAGGTTTAAGTGAAGTGTCTTGCTCTCACTGAAATATTACATGTTTTGTTGTTGCTGTGTTTTTTTACAGATGATCAGTAGAATTGAATATGTGCACACAAAGAATTTTATACACAGAGACATTAAACCAGATAACTTCCTAATGGGTATTGGGCGTCACTGTAATAAGGTTAGTCTAATGCTCTTTGTTTAAAGACGTGAAGGGAATGGCTATGTTACTTGATTCAGGCTGCTCAACCTTTATAAAACTCATTTCTAAAACTGATGGTTCAGATGCTTAACTGTGGTTCTTTGATGTGAACTTGGATTTCTCAATGTCTGCTTCTGAATGCAGTGGCATACACATGTGGTTCTCTGACCCACACTGTGAGATGCACTGGATTGCCAGATGATTTCTAGGCTTGCAGCAAGATTATAAACTAACTCTGGAGAATACTTGGCTGCTTTCCTCAATGATGGAGTTTCATGATCGAGATGACTGTTGTAATAGCATTTTTTTTCCTCGATGATGAAGTCAAACCTTATCTTTGGCTTTGGGGCTGACTTCCTGGGATGAGAAGAATTTGTGCCAATGTGGGAGCTCCTGACCTACCCAGTCATCAGGGCGTTAAATCTTTAAGTAACAGACTGGTAAAGAGAACTCTTCAGCCATCAGAATTGTGGGTACAACTAATAGCCAATATGTAGTTCGATTGCCTTTATAAATACATGAAATTATGCAAATGGTTTTGTGGAAAACTGTTAAGTTGTAGAGTACCTGAATATCTTGTACAACAAAAACTGCTCTCAATTTACTTGGGGGGAGGGGGGGGAAGGGGGGTGGGGGGG
>NW_008632370.1:15058-37827 GCF_000691845.1 Merops nubicus
CCTGCTGAAAACCTTACTTAGAAGACTATTTTATTTTTAGTTCTCTTGAGTGCATTATACTTAATCCTGCAATCTGTATGTTGAGCTCGGGCAGACAGGCAGCATTGGCAATGCATTAAGCATGCTACTTAATAGAAATTAACTTCAGGACAAATGTATGTGATCAAGCTGTTTATTGGAAGCAAGATTCCCACTTCTCTATATGCCATCCAAGAATGTCTCATCTCTTTAGGGACCAGTAGTATTTAAAATGTTTACCTTTGTTTGCCTGTATGAATGCCAACTTCAGGGCCATGAACATTAGAAGGGGAAAGCTTGAATAATATGAGATAACAGCTTTTGTCTGAAGAGGTGCAGTGCACTCAATGTTTAGTTACAATCATTGTTGGAGAAGCTGGGAAGTCCAGCTGAAAGGCAGTCTTGATGTAATCCTGTTGCTGTTAAACTTTGCTTGTTCCCAAGTTTCATACTTTCACTCTGTAGAGCTCTGTTTTTCTCTGCTGTGTTGAGCAGTTAGGCTCCTTAATTTTCTGGCATGACTTAAGAGTATAACTTAAACTTTAATTTTTTTTCTAGTTTAGTTTCTGATTTCCAGTTCTTTTTGAGCCATTTTTCTGTACTTTTGCACAGTCATGCTAGGTTGGCATTGCTGCACTCTGTTTCATCTTGATGTGGATTAATGGCCTAGAAATTACTTCTGTACTTACTTCAGTGGAGGAACACATTAGATTTGAATCAGCTGAAATGAAAAAAAAAATTGCCTGTAAACTTTTTTTACCCCCCCCCCCACTGGCAGACTAGTTAGGGAGCCCCACAATGATATGGTGGTAAACACTGTGGGCATGGGCTTCCTTACTGTTGCAGGGTTTTAGAGATTAGGAAGGTAGTTCTGACAGAAGTGATAGATTTATGTGAGCAAAATGAGGAATGGGTTACTTCACATGGGAGCCAAGTGCTTTATCTAGGGGATGTTTGCCACCATACAGTATTTATTTTGTTTCTTTTTGTATCTAAGTGTAGTTTGGGGTTTTTTAGAGATCACTATACACAGTTTAAAGAGAATCAGCCAAAAAGATTAGAACAGCATGGTAATCTTGTTCCAGTAGCTTCCTGTCAGTTATATTTCTAAAACATTAAATTTTTTCAAATTTTAATTTGGTGATTGGGAGAAATTTTGCTCCCACCTTAAAAGATTAATTTTCAGGTCTGCTAGAAATAAGCCCTGCATGCTTATGAAAGTAAACTTTAAGGTGACTAAATGCCTTCTACCTCTTCCTTACTGAAGATTTACTTTTTCTAAATGTCTTTTGGGGGAAGGGCAGTTTGTGGAACCAAAGGATGCTTTTGTAAGCAAAACTTCAATTTCCTTTTTTATATAGAGCCAAATGTCACCATTGCTACCCCTGGTAAAGGCAGTGCCATTTTGGAGTGGCTCACAGTTGAAATTTACTTTGTCACATCTTTCAAATTTTCTCCTTGGAAAAAAAATTAAAAGTAAAAAATAAAAATGTGAATATACGTAGATTTTTTTTGAAAACTACAGTGCTTGGTGGAAGAAGGATGGCATTTGGCTACCCTGTTCTTTCTCGAACGCCTCGGTGTTGCCTGTCTGCGCCAGCCATTGTTGCAATGTAAGCAATACTGTTTGATGCACTGCCACCCTCTATTGTTTGTTCAGTGTTTAGAATCTCCAGTGGGGAAGAGGAAAAGAAGCATGACTGTTAGTACTTCTCAGGACCCATCTTTCTCAGGATTAAACCAGGTCTGAACTGTCTCCTATTCCAACTTCAACCCCAAATTCATGTGCTTTATTTTTGTTTTGGTTTTGTTTGGTTTTTTTTTCTGGAGAATGTAGACCTTGCAAAAGCACCTCTTATGTTGGCATTATTCAGACATACTTGGCAAACATGTAACATTACTAAGATGTTTCCCTGTAGCGCTTGTTTAAATTGTGGAATTATTTCTAAACCTGAGATTTAAAAGGGCTAAATGTACATGCTTGATTTCAGATGCAGAAGCAGGTTTTGTCCTTTGAAAGTCAAAGGTGATCTGTTGAATGTGTTGAAGGATAGACATGGCACCCTAGTGAAATACAGAACTTCTGCCTTCCTGTAGAGTTCCTGCAGTGTCTTTGAATGCACATGGAGAAATTCTGTTATCACTTCAGCCAGACTCCTTCCCTTGTGGTTTTTGCCCAAAATCCTTACAAACACGTAATGAGGACTCTCCTATTTTCATCTGTTGTGCTTGTAAAATGAAATTACTTCAACAAACTGTGTCTTGGAGAAGCATGGGCTTATCTTGTAGTTAAATGTAGTACTCCTGACTCTTTGAGAGAATGTGGAGAGAAATGAAGACATAGACCAGTTCATAGCAGGACAGCTGGAAACTGCTGAATATGAATCATAGCTCAGGAGTTTGGCCACAGAATCAGTCCGTGGCTTTCCACAGTGATAGTCTTCATGTATTAAATCCCAGGCATCTAGCTCCAGTATGCAAGCTGACAGGCTTCTGTTGTCTGCTGCTGAAACTCTTATCAGCTGAGGCAGAGACTTTGATCTACTTCTCTAGTTGCTCTTGGCAAAAAATTTGTCCTACTTCTCCAGTTTCACAGAGAATGGAGGTGGTATGAGGTTATCTGTGGGAATACATCTGTGTTTTCCTGCTGGCTGACATCAGTATGTTCTGTGCTCATCAAAATCGGGCTGTATCTTCCAATTTAACTCTTCGCAAGATGCACTTGCTCCTTTTTCTTCCACCCATCTAGAATGGGAAATGCAGAATGAGTCTAATCTAGGGAACAGAGTAGACTTCCCCAGAGAAATCAGTGCTGTAAAATAATATCCAGTTACTTGTCTAGTATAAAACAGATGTGTTGCTGAATTGATCTGCCTTTTTTTAAGAGGTTCTGTCCATACCTTTGAGAGAATGTAGAATTGCCTTGTTCAGGTCTGATATGAAGAGCTTGTAGCAGCTATGAAAGAGGTGGAGCATCTTTTTTACTTTCAGAATTCCTTTGAAAAAAGTAGTCCATGTCTGTGCTAAACAGGACTAGACACCAGTCATTTGTGTTACAGGCACACTTTGAGTGTCAGCTATTTTGATTATTGAACTGTGACTGTCCCTTTATACCATTAACCAATGGCAAGATCCCCAGGATTACAGAAAGCATGTGAAGACTGTGTATTGTTTACACTGTTCGTAACTGTGTCGTGAAAATACTGTGTATAGTGTTTGGTTTTCCCTCCTCCTCAAGGCATAGTGTTTTGCTTAAACAAAGGGGCAAAGACCCTACAAAAGTAGCTATGGCAAGTTACACCTCAGAGGCTGTCATCAGGTCAGAATGTTCTAATCGGAAAATGAGGGATTGCATTTGCGCTCAGCCATGGCTTCTAGGAAACTGCATTTGCAGTATAATATAAAAATATTCTGTGTTATTACTGTCTGCTTTAGGAGTTTAGTATCAATATCTCTTATTTCCTGGTAACTGGAGACCATGTTCATGCTCAATAAGTGAGTAACTACCTCTAGCGGTAGCTGTGATAGGTGCAACAAAGACCCACACTTGTTGCAGTGCCTGGCCAGTGTAGTTGCTTTAAAAACATGGTTTTATGTCCCCTTGCTCGAAGCATTCTGGGCTTTCAGGGTGACTTCTGCTTGGACAGCGAATGTAGAACTGCTGTGGTTACATCAAAAAATCACAGCAAGACTTCAGCTCAAGGTTTCTGCTCATATATCAGTGGTTTGAGAGGGTTTTAGCTCTGTTTTTTCCTCTCTGGGCTACTGCAGTTAGAAAATCTTCAACCAGAATTCCAAAACATACATACATACTGTGCAATTCAGAAACTTTCAGCCTTTCAGTGTGTTTGATACCTCTACACTGATTGTCACTTTATAATTAACAGCACTTGCGGTGTGCCAGTGACCCTTTGTTTCAGTCTTGGATGCAGGCATACCTGCATAGCCATCTCTAGTACTTGTTTGTATCTAAAGCTGCATCTTCTGTTCTGGAATCACCTTTAAGGTGATACTGTGTAGGTTTTTACTGAGAATTTCTTGAACCTTATGTCTTCTTTCCATCACCTCCTTCTCCACCCAAGTTACTTTGGCAGTATTAATTCTTCCGTAAGGGTTGTAGTCTCTGATCTTGCATTAATCCAGTGTTGTAATCAGGAGCTCAGCCTGATGATTTGTAGCTTGAAGACCGATTGCTGGAATTTGAAATGTTCCTTAGGTACTTCTGCCTCAGCTTTTTTTCAGCTAGGCCTGAAGTCTTGTCACTGAAAGCGACAGTCTATATTAACCTTTGTAGATGGGCTGGCTGCTAGCATGCTGGTTAGCATGCACTCAGTTGTTGCTAAGTATCAAATCATTGGGCAAGCTTAGTTGTTAGAAACCTAAATTGGCTTCCATGTACTAGGCTCTAGCTTCCTGGCTGTATTAATATCCTCTGCAAGTGTGTCGTGCTGCTGCCATAGGGTTCTGGTAGTCTTGCAGTGAGCACGCAACTGAACGCACCGTGTCTTGTCTGCTGTTGAAGGTTTTGGCCTTATGCTCTGCAGTACGACCACTGTTCTTTGAGACAGAAAGGTACAGGACGTGCATCATTTGCATTAAGCTGCCGAGCTGCCATTAACTATCTCTGTGTAACCTGCTCTCCTGCCCATGGGGCTTTGTGAAGTGCTTTCGAACCTTCCTAAATTGTGCATGATGGTTACCGAGCTCATGTGATACAAATTACAACAGTAATGTAACATAGCTGTAGAACTAAGCTACAGGTGCTGAGTAGCACAATCTGATCTGCTCCACTGGATTGAGAAGAGGCTTGAACTAATTCGCTGTTTTGAACTGGCTAGTTAAAGCTAGCTGGGACTCTGCGCTCTTCCTTTGCTGCCTCTTAACTGTAGACTGTTACATTGTATGGATGCCTTAATGTAGCTAATGCCTAGTGGAAGAGGTTGGGGATTTGTTGCATTGTATAGGAATATAATCAATTTTCATTTTTCTTTAAGTTATTCCTTATTGACTTTGGTTTGGCCAAAAAGTACCGGGACAACAGGACAAGGCAACACATACCATACAGAGAAGACAAAAATCTCACTGGCACAGCTCGGTATGCCAGTATCAATGCACATCTTGGCATTGAGCAGAGGTGAGTTCAAGGAGTTTTACTGCTGTGCTTTTGAGGGCTGCAAGATGATCTTATCTGTAACCTTCTGAAGCGTCTGAACTAACTTTATACGAATAAGTGGATGTATCTCTTTGCAAGTGCTTTTCTTTTGGCAGCCTACACAAGAGTGGGGGGGGAATCCAAGCACCTAATTTGCTCCTTGAAGAGAGTCTAAGTCTTGCAGGCATGAGGTGGATGTTGGTTTTTTTTTTTTATAAAGGGTAAGCTATACTTTTGTGGATTTGTCAGGATCTTGACAAGTAAAATGGTGCAGTTCCTTGCCTGTATTGGTACCTGTTGGTGCCACTGAGGACTGGATTAAGATGCAATTCTGTGGGCAGAAAGGGTGTTCTAAAGCTGATGTCTGTGTCCTGTTTTTCAGTCCCCCTTTAAGTTAGTAAGCTACTGCTTATCTTTTTGCCTGCAAGCAAGACTTAAAAGATCTTCTGCCTCACTTGCACTGTATTTTTGGCTTCTGGTCTACACAACTATGGTTGTGGCTCTGTATATGTGTGTATATATATTTGTTTGAGCTTTGCTTAATCAACAAACATTTTTATCACCTGGATAGAAATCTTATTGCTACTCCTGTATCCTGTATCTTCAGTGGAGATAGTGCTTTAGGTCATTGGGGAGTGTCAGGTACTGATGAGATAGAAGTGATACCTTTCTTACCTTCCCACCTATATGCCTAGGTATTGTAAAGCCACACTCCAACACTTACCCATTACAACATGGGCCTGAGCTTGCTTAGATGTAGTTAAACTTCCATGAATGTGTGTACCTCTGACCTTCAATTTCATCAAGATGGGAGTGACAGAATTCCTAGTGGTCAGCTTCAATAGAACACGTACCTTACAATTATTTGGTGCTTGAAAATGCTCCATGTTTCCCCTTTAATTTTCTTAAGGTTCCTTAAGTGTATTTTATTGTCTTCTAGTATTGTTATTTAAGCCTACTTGATGTGCATCAAGTAGGGTAGATGGCAGGTGTCATTTCTGAAGTACATTGCATAGAACCCAAGCCATTCTTGTAAGGGAATAGCTGTGCTAGCATCTTCCAGTGAAGGAAGGGAACAGCAAAGGACAAGTACTTTTGAAATTGGGTGCTCTACCATCTCTGCTGGTACTGGGCATTTTAATATCATTAGGAATGTAGCTCAGTGCATGCTAAGAGCTATTAAACTTGTCTAGATCAAGCCAACAGTGAGGCAAACAATCCTGTCATCAAGAGAAACCAGTCCTGAAGCTTATGGCAGAATATTTCAGCTGTTAAGTATTGTACTGTTACAGAACACACATTCCTATATGTAATGACAGCTATTCTCAAGGAGCTGTTTTGATATTAGACTTTCTGTGTTTTAATAATGGAGAGATTGTCCTGTTTTTCAAATCCTGGAAGTCACCTTTATCAGTATACACTTAAACATAATACATCTGCTACAGATTTACAGAACTAAATGCTCCTACTACAAAATCATGAAATTAAACATTAATACAATGAACTTGAAGGGGGATGGAAACTACTCATCCCTTTATTGCTTCTGAATTTACCACTGCCACCTTAGAAAATGTTATTTTATGTCATGGCCCCATACTGCTTCATTGTATTCTGTTGATGATTACAATCTGCAATGCTGATAGAATTAGCAAGTTCTGCAGGCTGGAGTTTGTATTCCTAGTATCACTTTTCATCTCCCTGTCTCTGGCTGTGGTTTCATGTTGTGGCCTAGATGACCTCACAGCTAGCTGCTGTCCAGAGGAGTGAACCAGTCTTCTCTTTCCTGACCCTTGGGTACAGCTAGTGCTTCTTTGGCTCTGTGGTGAAATGGTTTAGGGGACCATACTGCTTTTCTTCTGGGACAGCATCCTGAACTAGTTCCCCAAAATGTCAGGGAGGTGGAACATGAGTCAAAGAGGTGACAGGCAGGCCATTCAGGTGATTGGTAGTGGTTATATTTGCTTGGCTGTAACACACTGTATCACCTACAGCTTCTTTCCTCTCATACCAAGATCTGCAGGCATGTCTCTTCAGGTTCTTACAGATTATTCTCATTTAAAGGGAGATGTTTTACCCTTACCCTTATGAATAATTCTGTTTGCAATACAGCAAAAAAAAATCTCAGCCTTTTGTTCCCTGGTGGGGTAGTAGCTGTGTAGTTTTTCCTGCCACTGTTTTAATGCTTTTTTTGCAGATCTGCTTGGGTGGCAAAGTAGCAGCAATACCTGTCAGATTCTTGTGATAAGGGAGCTGGGAGGAGAAAAAATAGTTAATAAGAGACAGAAAAATAACTTAGATGTCAGCTGCAGAGGGGCAGTCAGAGGAAAAATCTGATTCTACCACAGCTGGGAAGAGGCAACTTTGCCAAGAGGGGGAAAAAGAAAACAACCCATGGAGCGTTTTTTCCACTTCAGTGAACTGTACTAGCTTTAGCAATCATGAAAGCTGAGTAGCAAAGTATGATGGTGTTCATGTGACTGAAGTGTGCATCTGGAGCACATGCAGCGCAAAAAGCATTTGAAGCCTTTTAGATGAGTTTGTGTGCAAATTCCCAGTGAAGTCTACGGATGGCTAACTTTGGAATTCTCTAGCTGCCTTGAAACAGACTTCTTGTAGGAAGAAAGCAGAGGCACCACTTGGCTTGATGCATGCACCTTTCTATATATTGCTTCTAAAAGTCATAAAGAATTTGGGGAGTTTTGAGAGCAGTGAAGAAAGTAAGGTGTTACGGCCTTTTTTGGGCTAGATTGTTCAGTATTGGTCCCATACTGAAGCAAAGTTCAGGGAGAAATCTTCCTAAGTGAAGGCTAATGTCATGTCTCTTAGCTGTAGGAACCACAGAGTGCATTGTAAAACTGCAAGCTACTTAATTAAATGGGAAGACATGTAATGCTTCATTTTTTGTTTTCCAAAGTTTTCCTGTTTCCCAAATTATTCTAATGTAACTGAAGGTGGAAACTTAGCACAGGCAATACCTACTGGCTATTCCTTGCGTGAAAAATTAGCAGGCTGCCCTTCCTGCTTGTGAAGACTTGTTACATGCGTGGAATCCTGAACACCTAAGAGTCTTGGCTGCATTAGTGACCTTTGCACCAAAGTTCAGGTTTTATTCCTTAATTATTCTTTTTTCCTTTTTTTTTTTTAATTTTTGAATGCTTGCACTAAATGGAATAAAGTATGAAATGCCAACATTTGTAATTCCTTGTGTTCCTCCTCTTTCCCCAGTCGTCGGGATGACATGGAGTCTCTAGGTTATGTATTGATGTACTTTAACAGAACCAGTCTGCCTTGGCAAGGATTAAAGGTAGGTTACTTTGCCTTCTGTTTTTTTTCCCCCACCCTTTTTTTTGTTTGGATATCATGCTTCTGCCTGCTGGACTGGATAGGAGAATGTATCTAATATTAAGCTTAGTTCTACAAAGCAGCTTGAAAACCAAGGCATGGTTTTCATAGAATGTAGAAGAAAGGTTCTTTTTGCTTCTCATGCATCAGGCAATATGTGGATTGTTTGATTGGCTTAACATTTATGCAAAACAATAGCTTACATCATCTTTGCAAATTATTATTGTCCTGTTGTAGGCTGAGGCCCTTTTTGGGAATTAGAAAATAGCACTGTTAGTGGCTTTCTGAATTGCAGTAGGGAGTGAGGAAATAATCTCTTGCCTAGATCTTCAGCCTAGTTTATGGCAGGACTGAATAGTTATTAGCTGCAACAGGCTTGTTTCAAATATTTTTATGTATGGTATCCAAGTACAAGCATGGCAAATGCTTCTTATTTCTGTTTTATAGACTTCAGTGATTTGTTTTCATGTTTTAATTGTTTTTCTGCCTCCATGTGAGTTGTGTAACTCAAATGGTGTTGCAGCTGCAAGTTGTCTAAAAAGGCAAGCAGCTTGTGAAACACTAGAACTCTTCAGCTGCAGATGAATATAATGGCTGCTGACTGAAACACACAGGCAGCCCTTGAATAGGGTACTGAGTGGGAATTAATAGAACTTTGGCAAATGTAAATGTGAGTCTGGTCTGTTTAATGGACAAAAGCAGCAGCTAGAACTACATGAGCTGTGCCATGTGATGGAAGCATTAGACTGCGGCAAATGGTATTAAACTGTGTCCAAATCTTAATACCAGATTGACCTTCATTCTCTTTGCAGTGAGTGTGTGGGACTTGGAGATTTCACATGAAATACTTATGGTTGACCAAAGGATTTTTTGCATTTTTTTTTTTTTATTGTCCTTGTTAATCTAGTGTTGCACAATATCTCTTATATTGTGACCTACATGTTCCACAGGCTGCAACAAAGAAGCAAAAGTATGAAAAGATTAGTGAAAAGAAAATGTCCACTCCTGTTGAGGTTTTGTGTAAGGTAAGAGTTTCCAAATGATGTCATACTGTGAAATACAAGTTCTTTTTCTGTTTGCTTGTTGGGGTGCTTTTTAGATTAGAGCCAATATATTAGTCTCACAAGGCATTTGCTGCTGAATAACACTCCTCTGGCAGTCACACGGGTGCCTTGTGCTTGGCCACCCAGCAAGACTGAATGCGTGTGACAGGGCAGGCATTCGCTGCTGCTTCTTGGCATAGTTCAGGCCACCATCATTGCATTTCTTGGCAACTGTTGGCTGTGCAAGCTCTCCAGCCCTCTTAGGTGAGGCTTGTCCTTAAAACTTCTACCGTGGAAGTTAAAAATATGGCCTTTTGGCTAGGTAAAGCCAAGGTAGAATTGTATAGCTTGCCCATATATATTTGTTTCTGCCTCTTCGAGATTGTTCCTGTTGTCCTCTGTATCTCAAGTAGAGGCTGTAGTGAAACTGGATGCCACATGATGTTCAAAGACATGCTGCAAAATGTTTTTTTCAATGCTAACCTTTGTGTCTTAAGATTTCTCCTGAACTGTGGCAGCCACATGCTTACTAACAAAGCTCCTTGAGAATGTGTGGTAGTTTTTGTGCAACAAACAGCAGCACGAAGGATTGCACTCTGTAGGCATGCACATCTATATACTCTTACAGCCTGACAGCATCTTCCAAACTGCTAAACTGTCACACTGTTTTCTTTCCTGTAGTACAGCACTGTGCTGTATGCTGTTAGGTATTTACATATGAGCTTTAGGATAGCATTGAATGTCTAAATATATATAAAGCAGGGAATCTTTGACAGGGGCTTTCAAGGTTTAAGTTTTCACACTAAATAGTAGTAACTGACCTTGCTTCCAATATGCTCAAGTAGATTATCGAGGAGACATGAGTAGGATCTTTCAAGAGACTATTACTACTTCAGAGACCTAGTTAATAAGAACTAGGCTTAATTAGAATAAATAAAGTGGTTTAAATATGTTGTATATTGAAGGTTTTGGTAGCAGAGAACTTGTGATTGCAAAACAAGCGTTGGGTAACAATTCTGGGGAAGGAATGTGTGCCTGGTAACTTGCTGATCAAAGACAATTTCTGAAATACAGAATAAATGAATAACTAGAGGCAAAGTGGAATTTACACTTAAAAATCTTCAGCCATTTTTTCTCTGCTGTTGTGGATGGAAATACAGCTTTCTACCTTCTTGCAGGATTGTTAGAAGAAGCTTTTAACTGCAAGCCGTAGCTTGATTAACATTGTTGATTTACAGGGATTCCCTGCAGAGTTTGCCATGTATCTGAACTACTGTCGTGGCCTGCGCTTTGAAGAGGCACCAGATTACATGTATCTGAGGCAATTATTCCGTATTCTTTTCAGGTCAGTCTCAAAGTGGAAAAGTACAGAAATTTGTCAGTGCTTTACCAGTTGGCAACTGCTATGGGACTTGCACTGCAGAAAGCTGCTCCATATTTGTATGGTGTAGGGAGTTCTTTCAGTTCAGAGTTTGAAAAGCTGTTCAGAGGATCTGAAAAATAGTGTTCAACATTAAACATGAAGAAAAAGATTCTCTTGTTTCTGTGTTGCATGATCTGACCCTTTTGGTTGAAGATTGAGCCCATGCTTCCAAGTTTGGTTGCAGTTAGCTTAAAAAGTTGCCCCCTCACTAGAAGTGTTTGGAGCTTGGTGATGAGACTAGCAGTGGTGCCCAGGAAGTGGATTTCAGTGGAGGGAAATAGTTCACTTGCATTGAGCTTGTTGGAGAAACCAGAACAAACTCAGCTTTGTGGAGTGAACAGCATCTGTCAAAAGAAGAGCTGGTACTTCTGAAGAATGTCCCTCCAGGTCTCTGGAATCCAAAGCGATTTTTCTTTGATTTACAATACTGCAGCCTGTCCCTAAAACTATATGTATTTTGAGATGCTCAGTGCAGACATGTGAGTGGTAAGCTGGGTTGTGAGGACATGCTGCTTCTATGAAGGCAGACTTTTGCATAAACAGTGAAGAAAATGCTGCTTGATAGTATTTGAGCTTGCTTCAAGAATCCCTTTAAGTTGGTAATACTTAGCATTTATAAACCATTCATAATCTCCAAAGCAGCTTACAAAAGAGTTAACCTCTAGTTCTGGGGTTTCAGCAAAGGCTTCTTGGTATTAGCAATAGGGAAGTTAGGGTGTGTTACAGTAAATTATTTTCCTCTTTTCTAGGACCTTGAACCACCAATATGACTACACGTTCGACTGGACGATGTTAAAGCAGAAAGCAGCACAGCAGGCAGCCTCTTCCAGTGGGCAGGGGCAGCAGGCCCAAACCCCCACAGGCAAGCAAACTGACAAATCCAAGAGTAACATGAAAGGTTAGTAGCCAAGAACCAAGTGACGTTACAGGAAAAAAAATTACACTAATTTGGACAATGTCGACAATTTAAGTGTTAGATCAAGGAGGTGGTTTAAAAAATATATTTGGCTGCTAATTTAAAAAGCAAAAACAAAAGACGTCCTTGGAGAATTTGACTACTAACTTTATACCAAAATGTCCTTGTTCTTCATATCATTTCTTCTGGGGATGTTGGGTCATTTTAACCACTGCATCTTTTGCTCCTGCATTAACCACTTTCCAAAAACAAGAAACTGACTTGGTGTTGGGAATGTGACATTTTTATTTATTTTTATTTATATATATATACATATAAAAAAAAAATACACACATATATATATATAAATATATACTGCAATCCAAAATCCTAGACCTAACACTTCTTGAGGGATAATTCTCATTAACTAGGTAAGGATCTAGAGACTTTGGGTTCTATTCTGTTCAGCTGATATAGTGCTGTGGGTTTGTTTCTGTTCTGTATGCCTCAAAGACTGGAAACAGAAAATTGTGAATGGATCTGGCTTCCTCCAGTGGGTTTACATTGAGACATTTGGTCCAGAGCTAAAGGAAAGGACCAGTGAGCTCAAAATGTCTAAACTGAGGAGTAACCCCAAACAGTGGTGAACTGCCAAGTCACAATTTTCTGAAGTATCTGGACGTTCTGGGGTGGGGCTTCAGGTTTCTGCACTGTTATTAACGCTTCTAGGTTATGGTTTCAAAGGGAAATGTTGTGAAATGTTCGAGATGTAATTGTGTAAAAACTGAGTTCTGAAAAGACACAAGATTTTTACACATTCTAAAAGCTTTTCAAAGCCTTTTGTGATGGAGATCTGCCAGTGTTGGTCTAGGATGAAACTGCTACATATTGTGATTATTACAGCCAGTGCTGTAATGAAACTGATTCCTCGAGAGGAGCTGTGGATAAAATTGAAGCTAATAAGGTTGTCTGAGAATAGAGAAGCTAGATTTCAGTTGTCTACTGAGGTATTGTACTTGCTATTCTCAGGTACATTCTTGTCTTGACTATCATTTTTATGTGTATAAAATTAAGCTAGCACAGCAGACCTGGATGTCAAAGAAATGCAGAATTGTTTACAATAAACTTAAAACATTGTTTTTCATGTATTGTGGCAGCACTCAAATGTTACCAGGTGGCTTTAGTCAAAACAGCTACTCATAAAAATGAAGTAAAATACCTGCTAGGCTTACCAGGAATCAATCTGAAACAACTTCTGGAAGAAAGGAGGGAAGGAGAGAGAGAGGAGGGGAAAAAAAAAAGGAGGAAAAAAAAAACCACACAAAACAACCACATCATAGGATACCATTGACTGTCAGATTCTTTGTGGCGTAGAGAGTCCAACTAGTTTTGCTGCAGCTGACAGGTTTTGCAACACTTGAAGGCTGTAAACCAGTTCCACCAGGTGAAACACCAGTCTGTAACAGACTCGGTGATTAAGCTGAGATTGCTTCCAGAAATACGGACGCTCTGACTGAAGTGCAGAATCCACCACTGAACTCAGCCCGATGTCAGGGTGTGGAGAGGTTGGCTGCTAAAGTAGGAGGAAATAATCAGAGCAAAAATGAGAATTTTTCCCAGCAGCTCATGCTTAACGCAAAGGTCTTAAAGGAGGCAATGATCTATAAATGGATGCTGCCCTGAAAATCAAGTTACAGGCACTTGAAATATTGTTTTGTTGAAATATTCTGAGGTTTAGTGTGCTGCTCTGCTGGCTCAGGCAGTCTCTGACCAAGTGCTGTACTGTAAGTGAAGAAAAGGTCATTATGATGATTATCTGCCTCCACCTTCTTGTCGTGGTTTAGTGACAGAGTGCAAAGCTGCAGCCGACTGACAAGCATGAGTCGTGGGCAAGCTCTCTTGGAAGCTGTCTTGCAGTTGAGCCTTACAGATCATTTCTGTTTCTTGATGGACATTCCTCATGACACTGTCCTTTCACAACGAGGCCCATTGCTATAGCCATGGCAAAGTTGCTGGCTTTCTAGCAGAATTTCATTGCCTCACAGAGTAACAGCCTTTTGGGTGTATCACTTCCTTGCCTCTCCTCATCACAAAGAAAAAGCTTGTGACCTTTGGATTGATTAAGCTGTAATGTCAGCAAAGCATTAAAGTAGTGCTTATCAAACATCAGAAGACTTTCCCAGCTTCCTAAAATAGTTAGCTTAGTCTCTTCCAAGTAAAGATTGTAGGTTTTTAAAGTCCCGTGCACCTTTTTGTGGGGAATATCGCCTGTTAATGAAGGTGTTCTGAAACCAGCTAAGCTCAAGCAGGACACTATATGGTTTACATATGACTGTCCCATTGAAGATTTTTAAATTCCTGGTTAACTTTTTTTCCAGAGCCAAGTTAAATTCTCATTTAGTTGCTGTATCAAAGCCTATGCTGAAAGTGGTTAAAAGGCTTCATGGTATCAAATAATACTGCTGTGGTAACCACATCCAGATTAACAGGAGCACTGGAAATAGCAATTTACAGGTGCATTTATTGCTTCAAATCTTGGTGTACAGTATGAAATGCAAGTACTGTTGAAGACATGCACCTCTGGATGGTGGTGAGAAGTTAATTCTTTCAAACAATGTCCAGAAACTGACATGATTGTTTAGGTATTTATAGATACTCCTGATGGCCTTAACTCAGATCCATATTAAAGCATCCCACTGAGTCCTGTATGTTATTCAGGCTGAATATTCTGTTTGCTTCCAGGGTAGCCTGTTCTGTCAGTGCCTTTTTTTTTCCTTTTTTTTTTTTTTTTTCCTCTATCCCTCTCTGGAACCCTGTGCAGTGTCTTTTGTAACAGTGAGATCAGCTGGTTTTGAACTTGGGTGAGGTGAACTGTTTCAACAGACAGAGCTGCTCTGCTGACTGGGAAGTTTAGCTCTTGATCTCTTGACAGTGCAGCAGTTGTTCAGGTGTGATTTGTAACAACGCTTACAGTCAGCTTCCTGCAGTCATAAAACTGACTTGGGCAGTCAGTGTCCAGGACAAACTGGGTTCCATTTGTGACACAGGTTTTTAATTTGCTTCGGCGTAGATTTGTGTAAGCCTGTCAGCAGTTCCATTAGCGTTCACTGGGCGTCTGTGGTCCTGGCGTTCAGTATTTCTCAGAGCAGACTTAGTTCACTACTTGAGATTTGGCCAGTTGACAGCTAAATACTTTTCACCCCTTGTCTCTGCAGCAACTTAATAGAGAAAAAGTTGTAACACTTCTCAAGGAGAGGAGTTTCTAACAGTATGATAGTACAGTTACTCTTCCTGCATTGATCAAATCTGCAGCTGTGGTAGTAATAAAGCAATTTGAGTCTTTCTCACATAGCATAGAGGTTATCAAAGTTTTGGGTAACACTGTGGAGGGACAAGGAGTGATGAATGTGCAGATTTGAGCTGGCCTTGCATATAGTCAAGATTTGTTAGAGAGATGCTGGCATAAACTTTTCAGCGTGTCCTTCACACTGGCAAAGTCTGGTGTGCTACGTGAATGTCTCGACGTCTCATCTGACAGCTGTCCTTGGGCTGTGTTTGGGAACGCTCCTGTGTAGTCTTAATAGGATTTGCAAGGGGTGTCATGGGTTGAATCCAGTTCCCTGTTGCTCTCTGTAGCGTTGGGCATTGTCTTGCCTACAATACCTTGGAATTGAGGTATTCTAACAAATAGCAGCATATAATTTGTTAGCATGTCCTTTGTCCTCAGGTGTAGGATCCCGTTTTCTTTTGAAATGGCCAGGTTTCTAAAGCACTGGGTTGATCTGTTTCTTTCCACACTGGGAGCACACTCCTCCCCTCTTGACTTAGTTTGGGCTGCTTCAATGGAGAAAGTGGTTCAGATGATGAATCAGTGTTCACTGCTGAACAAACTAAATGGAAAAACTAACTTTGGGTTCTTTGCATCAAGTAAGGCTGATGGACAGTTTTATGCCAGTGGAACTAAGGTGTCACTGGGGTTTCTGTGAGAATTTGCACTCCAGTGGGAATGACTGTCTTAATTTGGGTGCGAGATTTTTGATGGTTTGTAGGATTGCTAGTGCTGGATAAAGAGAATTGTCCTTCAGTGAATTAAGATTGGGTTTAAACAAAGCCATTGAATCTCTTCTAAATTACCTGTAGCCTATTCTGGACAAGTTAAAGCTGTCTTGTGGGTACTGTCCGGATATATTTTTCATTGAATGTCAGGCTCTATTTAAGGCATGTTTGCACTTGCTTCTCTCTGGATGACAGCACAAGCTACAGCTGAGGTCAGCTTTGTCTGCATTTCACTGTGAAGAGCTTTCTGTTGCAAAAACCTTAGGGCTGTTGCTCAGGTGAATTTATACACGGACAGAATACCTTGCTGTTTGGAGAGCACCCAGAACGGAAACTTGCTGGGCAAAGTAGCCTTTGGTAGAGGCTCCTGTCACCTCTTGGAAGCACAGTGCTGGTCCCTGAGTCACGAGGAATGAGTCTGTAAGCTGTCCCACGCAGAGGAGACTGGCTTAGCTTGTAGTAACTGGTTCTTTGGGATCTTCTCCTTTCCTCTCCCTTTTCCACAATGTCTTGAACTTGTCATTTGGAGTACTGAACTTCAAAAGAATTGTTCTTGATGCCCCACCTCCCCTGTCACATGAGTTGTTAAACTTGTCCATCCAAGGACAGAAGGTATGCTGGGTTCCTAGTTGTTGTCAAAGGTTCTTGCTTCTCTTCTGGTTGCCCAGAGTGTCGTACATGTGAGCATGTAGTGAACACCAGTTACTGTAAGGTAAGTTATTCCTTTTCCTTCTGTCTGATACTGGTGTACTGTGTGAGAAAAGCACCACTGCAATCAGATGACAGTTTGACATTCAAAGATACAAACATGAGACATTGCAGGCAAGTAAAAAACAATCCTATGAAATTACATCCTCCTTCCTAGCGGCAATAACACATCTTGTTTTCAAACTGTTGATCTGAATTCCTGTTTGAGGCATGTGGCATCCAGCTGGTGCATAAGCCTGTTTTCCAGTGCAGCAGTAGGTGTGTGTTGGAGCTGAACGGTGGTGGCAAACGCTGGTTAGCTTGGGAAATGGACAGCAGGAACTCTGCAGTTCTGAGGTGGAGCAGCATTTTCCCCTTTGAATGACCATAACTGAGGTTTAATTCTCCTACTGTGAAGGTTGTTGCTCATTTTCGTCCCGTATCAGTAAGTTGCCCTTGTGTTTATCTTGCAGGTTTCTGAGCATGACGAGGATGGGACAGAGCAGAGCAGATCGGAGCAGGACTTGTCACTCCCCAAATCCTAAAAATTTTAGTTCATACGTACACTTGCCAGTGGCTGTGGGCAACCATTTACTTGGTGTAAAGAACTTACTATCAGTATAAACTGGCTCTGGGCAGTGTCAATGATGCTGCACTTTGAGTTGTAGCAGCTGTAATTGTGAATATTACTGAGATAGTGAAACATGGTGTCCAGTTTTCTATTGCATTTTTTCAAGTGGAAAAGTTAACTAATGGTTGACACACAAGTGGAGAAAATTGTGCATATGCCAATTTTTGTTACCTTTTTACTTTGAACTACACTGCTTATGAGATCTCATTGTTTTGGAAGAATGGCATGAACAGTCTTCGGCAACAGTTGTGATAATTGTAAATGCTCACAATTGTGCACTCTTTTCTGGTTATTCCTCCCTGGGTTTTGAAAGTTGTACACTTAAAACATTCTTAAAGTTGTTGGCTTCTATGTGCAACATACCAAGCCAGCTGACATGGTAGTAACCAAAGATTCCAGTTTTTAAGCGTATGAAAGACTCTGCCTGCTTACCTGTGCTAGAAATAACAGCATCTAAAGTGAAGACTTAAGAGAAACTTAGCGACTACTAGATAATCTTTAGGACTCTGCATTAACTCTATAATGTTCTTGGTATAAAAGGAAAAACAGCATATTTGTCACAAAATTTAGTTAACATCTTACAACTGAACCTGTATGTAAGTTGCTTAGATAAATGTAATCACTGTAAACATCTATATGATCTGGGATTTTGTTTTTATTTTGAAGCGGGAGCTTTTTTGTTTACAAGTTCATTAAAAACTAAAACCTGTTTCTGTAAGGAAATGAGATTTTTTTTTTTAATTTGCCTTGTTAATTCAGTTTAAGAAATTTACATTACCCTGTTTTTAAATGAAGTTTTGAGGCCATTTGTTAAGCAAAAGAAGTCTATTTCTTTCTAAATCATTTTAGATTTAGTGTTGTAACTCTTCCTCATTTTGTTTTTAAATAAATTTTGTATTTTTTCCTTGAGGGGGAAGGGACAGTCTTGCATTTTTATAACTTGTTGTTTGAGACCAGCCCTCTATACTAAGATTGGATTTTTTTAAAACGAAATGGCATCTTTTGCAGACCCGGTACTGGCAGCCTCTGAGCGTTGCCATGTTGTGCATCGGCTGGACTGACTTGTGATTGCTAGTTTTGAGAAAAATTTGAATGGAGTATTTGGATGGTTTTAAACCAAGGCATTTTCTTTCAAGTTCTTGTGAAGTGGATATGACCAGACTTACTCTTCTTCTTGGGGACAGCCTCGCACCACGCAGAGTTCACACTGGTTACTGCCCCAGGCTGTCTTCCTTCTCACTCCTATTCTAGCCCAGCTGAAAGAAAGAAATACTTTTATTGCTGGTAATTCTTTAACAGTGTAATTTATTCCTTTATAGCATGTCAGAATAAATTAAAAAAAATGTCTGAAAATGCTGCCAGATGCCTGTTGTGTAAATGTTGTTTGTAAGCATTCTAGACAGTTTTCCTACATGTAGCAGAGTTCCTGCTCACAGTTTGTGTTTTTACTGTTTGAAGAAGTCTTTTGTTTTGGAAACCATTTCTTGAAGATGATGATACTCATGCTGTGCACTCTCTCATCATGCGGTGGCAACCTGCACTGAGGCCCCACTCCTGCATGGTCCCTGGGCATCCTCTGTATGAGAAGGATCTGCCATGACAAGACATTAAACTTTAGCTAGAGAGTATTGTTTGCTAATAAACCTTTGTGTAGGTAATCTGGGGTTTCAGGGAGGCAAAAAGTATGTTCTGTTCTTATGTGTGATTTCTACTGTCCAGGCAGTCCATCTGACAACATGCATGAGCAGAAGGGGAAGGAGCACCAATGAAACACTTTCTTGGCAGCTGGTTTCAGAGTGGCTGCTTGGAATTGTTTTGACACTGCTTTTCTTGCTTTGACATGAGATATTCCAAAATCAGAGGAAATCATTTCAGGATTCAGAAGTTATTACTTCTGTCCATTAAATTTACTCACGACTTTGAGGAGGCTTGGCAAATTTTAGAAACAGCTGCCTTCTAACTAGTGTAGAGTGAGAACAACTCACATGCTTGGGGTGTCGAAATACCCTTAAAACTGCAGGCCTTGTCCTGGGGAGGAGCATGGAGTGTGGTTGGCCTTTCAGAGGTGGTGTGTTTGTAAGGGTTTCTTCCACACAGAAGCGTGAGCTTAAACTCTCAGCTGGGTCATGCTGCTTGGCAGAAAACCAGCCTGCCCCAGACACTGGCAAGCAAACAGGATGGCAACCTTCCTTAAAGAGGTGCTGTGATACCAACCCTGCTCTGCAGTCTGCTTGGTTTCTTGCAAAGACTTAGAACTGACAGCATTAAAAACTGTAGATCTTGACTTAGGGCTGCAGCTCTGCAAAGATTTTGTGGTGGGAGGTTTCTCTGCTGTCCTGATGCAAAGTCAAAATGTTGTGCAAGCAATCCCAGGCCCTTTAACAGAGGCCATAAAGCACAAGAACTACGACCTCATGCTCCCTGGAAAGTGCTAGAATTCAGGTAATGATGTTAGGCTGTGACAACAGGTTCTTAGTCATCTTGCTAAGCTGTGTACAGGGTTTCAAAGCAATTTATTAACCTCCTTATAACAACTCTGAGAGGCATCCTAAGGCCACCTGTTAAAATGTTGCTTAATTTGGAGTGGAGTGCTAATGTGCAGCATACTGGTTCATTATTTTTAACCTATTTAAGCCATTCCTTGTTAAGAGCAATTGAGAGCCTTTTTCTCTTCTCCCATGGATGGCCCTGAAAGGAGGGCAGGCTGCTGTAGCTCCCAGCTGGGGGGCTGCTGCTCACTGCTGTGCCTGCTGCTCTACGTGGCTGTTGAGTGATGAAGTCGAGCCCTGGCTCTGTTGAAAATGCCATCACTGGCAGCCAGATGGGTTTTGGTAGGTCTGTCAAGCCTGTCCAGTGTGTGCCATCCTCATGTTTCTATCTGGGCATTATCTTTCAAGCTTACATGGCTATTGCTCCACATTTGTGTTGTGCCGCCTGTTTTCTCGGTTGGCTTTTCCAGGTGGGTGCTTGCAGCGTGCAGGAACCAGCATGTTTGTGTGCTGTGCCTTTCCTCATCCAGGCAGTAGCAGAGGTGAGCATGCCCGAGTCATACCTGTGCTGCTTTAAGCAGGAGGTTGGGCCAGGTGCCTCCTTGCAGCCCCTTCCAGATGGAATTTGTGATCTCAAGTCAGCTTCTTGTGTAAGGCTTTAATTTCTCTTGACAGCGTTCTCCAGTTTAGGAGGTTTGCTGCTTAGCCAGCTCTGTCAGCCCCATCTGCTCCTTAATTGCAGTGAAATCATCATGATTTCATATCAGCTGGGTGTTGTAATACAAGTTCATGAGCATGGCAGGCTTCAGACAGAAAGGAAAAGTGGGCTGGGAGGAAGAGCTGTCTGCTCGGAGCACTAATGCCTCTGGAAAGGAGGCGAGGGATGACACAGAGGAAGTGCTCACCCTCCTAATGGGGCCTGAGTGGAAGGGCCGCATCCGTGGTGTCTGCTAATGGGGAAATGGCTCTTTAACGTGATCCTTGTCAGCCAGGGCTAAACAGGAAGGGGGGAGGGCAGAGAATTGAGATTGACTTGTGCTTGGACACAAGGATGTTCGTCGTTCTCGACTGCATTAATGAACCTTTTCAAAATAGACCTAGGACTCTTGTCCTTACCCATGAAGGAAAGGTGTGTTGGAGAAAGCTGTGTCCAAAACACAGGACTGTGGTCCTTGTTCTTAAAAGAACCATAGTGGGCTCAGCTGCTTGCAAAGCTCAGTACTAAAGGTGTGGAATGTTTTAAATTCAGATGCTAACTTGATTTTTTGCATCATGTGGGATGTTCTTAGATGTGACTGCTGCTAGTGCTGAGTTCAGCTACCTGGAAATCTGGAGGAGCTAGGGAATGTTTTCACACCAGGCTCCAGTGATTAGGTTCCCAAGAGCTGTGAAGGTGATGTAGCTCTTTTCAGAGAACAGCTTGGCCTTTTGATATTGGGTTGCTTCTGGAAGTACCTGAGCACACTGAGTACTAACTCTTTTGTTTTCCCTCGCTGGGAGCCTCCTATTCCTGTTGAGAGTGTGGATTGGTTGGTTTGTTTGTTTGTTTGTTTGTTTTTTTGTAAACACAGCTGGTATTCTTTCCTTCCCCGAGTTTGAAGGATAGCAGCAATAAGCATAGCTGGCAGAGAAGCTCTTTCAGAGCTGCTGCATGTGCTGCCTCTGTCCCAAAGAGCTGGCTCCTGGCTCCCTGCACTGCCCTGTTCTCCTCCACCCCTGAAACAGTAGCCTTGCAGATGATGGATTTTGAACTTTTTTGAATGACAGCAATCTAAGATCATCAGAAGACCTTGAAGGAGTGTACATGCTGTCCTACAGGGCAGACTGGCCTTTGAGCTTTCCTTATTGCAGTCAAAGCCCCTGTGTGGAATGATAAGTCTGGGCCTTCTATACAGCCCTGTAAATACACAGGGCAGGTGCTTGACTTGGCACAGCTCAGCTAAGCGGCAGGGGTGAGGCACTGGTACTTGCTCAGCACATTCAGCTGTGCTTTGTTGGACCTTGTGGTCTGCCAGACATGGGGTACAATGAACAAATCTTCCCTTTCCCTTCCTAGTACCTTGGGCGAGTCCCTCACATTGCTGTGGCACTTGCCAGTGGCAGAGAAGCACAATGGGACTTTTCCAAATGAACCCCTGGGGTTTCAGGATGCTCACCCTGGCATCTCTTGGTCTCTCCCTTGCTCCTGCACACTAACTGTAACTGCTTCTCAGCAGCGTAATCCTAGAGATCCTGGAGCCCACCTCTATGCAGCTACCAGCACTGATGTTCCACAAGTCCTGCTGTCCCCAGGTAGGTACAGCAGGCTGGCCCCAAGACCACCACGGGGCTTGCAGCTTGGCTCTGGTGTTCAGCAGTGGTTTCTCACTGCTGGCGTGCAGCTGGGCCGAGTTGGCTGGCCTCTGCTCATGGGGTTGCGGTTGTAGGTAGGAAGGGCTCTGCCCAGGTCGGGCAGAGAGGAGCAAGGAAGCATTTACCTGCCTTGGCCTACAGGCAGGTACAATCAGGCAGTGGGGGAGGAGAGCAGAGAGGTCAAGCTTGAAACTGATGCAAGTCCTCTGAGCTGAGAAAAATCACTTGGGCAGCAAATAGCTGTGTTCTTGTGTGCCAGAGGCTTCCCCAGCGCAGCTCTGACATGCTGAGCTGGTTCCTCCTCCTCGGTGGCCACCGGTGTGGTGGCTGCTGCTCTTGGGCCAGGACTGTTCGCAGCAGGCATGCCCGGGTCAGCGTTACCTGGCGGGGCAAAGCCTGCAAACAGCATCAGGAGGAGCCTGTGTTCCTGTTCCTTGGGGGCTGGCACTCCCCTAACACCAGTCAGGCTTCGGGTAGCTCCCTCTGCATGGCACTGTTTGAACAGCAGGTACAGCCAGAGATTCCGGCTGACTCATATCCTGGAGGTGCTCACCTTCCTCCCCAGACCCCTTTCTTCTAGGGAGGAAAGGCGAGGAACCCAGCTGCGGCCATTCTTCCCTTGGTCTGCCCCGGAGGAGTTAATTGACAGCGTTTATTAGCGGGCTCCTGCTGCCCTGGCCC
>NW_008632371.1:0-551 GCF_000691845.1 Merops nubicus
AATAGTTAATTTTTTAGTGTCACTGGTGAGAGCATTTCCCTCTGCATGCTCTGGCTGGGGACCATGCTCCTACACCAGCTTTTCCCCTGCCATTCCCCAGACATGTCCATCTGCTGGGTTCTCATGTCCAGCCTGCTGTGGATGGTGGGGAGGTCCCAGGCTGCAGCCACACTGACCAGCCTGGCTTGGGAGCAGCCCTGGTTGGAGGAGTGTGAGCAGATCATGACCAAGAATATGTTAAATCTGAGAGTGCAAATTTCAGCAGTCCATCCTTGGCTCACACAAGTTCTGTGGAGATACTACAAAGCTGCCTGGGCACCCTGCTCTAGCTGACCCTGCTTTAGCAGAGGGTTTGGACGAGGTGATCTCCAGAGGTCCCTTCCTACCCCACCATGCTGGGATTCTGGGATCCCTTGTTCAACCACAGCAACCCACCAAGGCAGAGGTGGGTGGGAAAAGGCAGCAGCTCAGAGAGGCTTCTGCAGGGAGAGCTTTGTGCTTGGTCAGGTTCTTGCTTAAGAGTTCTTCCCTCTGACATCTGCCAGTGCAGA
>NW_008632371.1:664-3121 GCF_000691845.1 Merops nubicus
CTCCTGACAGCCCTGCTAGCCAGGACACTGCCATTTGGCAACACACTTCTAATTAATAAATGTTCTCTTTGAGATCTTAATTTTAAAGGAGTTTCACCACTTACTTTAGGCTCTGGGCTGTGGATGGATGGCTTTGTTGTCTTCACAAAGGTTTCCTTGCAGCAGGTACCTGTGGAGGTGATGGCTCCATGGATGGCAGTGTGCTGCTCTCAGTCACAGCTGGTTTACAGCCTGTGCTGCACGTTTGCACCGTGCCTGGCTGCTTGTAGGTTCTTCCCAATTTCACCTTGTGTGTAGAGGCCAGGATGGGGCTGCCCCAGCCCCGTTGTGCCACCGCTGCCCTCCCATCCAGCCTGCCTCAGGGAGCATCTCACAGGCAGGAGAATGGAGATGTGTTTCAGTTGGAGGGGAAGGGGGAAACCTTCTGGGAACAGGATAGCCAGGACCTGAGAGCAGAGAAGGGGTGGAAGTTGTTCAGGAGAAGAACCAAGGTGGAAGAGGAAATCTCTCCCATCTCCTTGCTCGGGCTGTTTTCCCCCAGCTGGTCTGAAAGAGAGACAGCTGGTGAGTCAAGGGGACAGTCCACCCTGTGCTGCCTCAGTGCTGGAGGCATCTCCCAGTACCTGACCAGCAGACACAGCCCCACCAGTGACATCTGCGAGGGGTGGCCACGTCCCCAGCCCCTGGAGCTGGGGTGTCTCACCTCCAGCCCCTGCCAGCAGCAAGACACTCAGTAGATAACGTTATGGCTTACTACTAGATGTTTTCAAGGCCGTTTATTTGATAGACTGTGGGTCTTGACAGAGAGCAAGCTCGTGGTCCCTCCAACCCACCAGATCCAGGGATGCTCGGGGCAGCGCCTGCCCCATTGGCAGCTCTGCAAACCCAGTCTCTCAAATCCTGAAAAGTAAAAGATACTGGAAATGTGTGCCCAGGACAGAGAGCTCTCCAGAAGAACTGGAGAAGAAAAGGTGTTTGGAACTCACAGGCAGGCTCCCAAAAATGGCAGCAATGTGATAATTTTTTCATCATGTCATATTACAGAATGGTGTCTTTTTCCCAGATCATTATTCATCATCTTTTCAAACCTCCCAGCGTGAGTCAGAGTGATTTTTCTAAATTCAGGCTCTCTTTTAAGAATATTAACATCTTTAAATCTATAATATATTTTCTGTCAAATCAGAAAGTTACTTGTACACATCTGTGGTTTACTCTGTTTTGCCTTTTCGGAGGCAGCGTGTTACCATTTTTTACCAGTGCCATAAATTTAACCCATTTTACTTTATTCTGGATCAAGTTACTGGGTCGTTTTCTTAATCGACACTCACTCATGATAATTTATGTCTCCTTGAGTGGGGTTATCGGCGCAATTCCATCTCTGTAAAATTATCTGGCAAACATTTTTGGACAGATTATTACTTTGATTAATTCATTCCCTTTTTTTAAATTTTGCTTTGTGGAAGAATGACAGAAGGATGGGCCAGTCCGAATATCGTTCATCCAGTTCATCATCTCCTACAGTCCCTTTATTGCCTGTGGAAAACCTGCAGCCTCAATAATGATACAGGGGGAAACAAATGGGGAGAATTCTGCACGTTTTAACATGAAAGGAATTTCCATGTGTGCTTTTTAGCTAGTGTCGTGATAACATGAGAACCCCACTATGATAAAAATCCGAAAATAATGAATATTTATGTTGACAGAGTGATGATTCTTCAGGAAATACATTCTTTTTTTAAAAAAAGCTGCCTTGTATCTCCTCAAATTCTTCCTGTGACTGAGCCTGTCACAGCAAAACAAGTTAATTTCCTTCAGCCCAGTGGCTTTCGCTGTGTGAAAATTGAGCTGGAAAACCAACAGAAGAATAAATCAAGTATCTGTCTTTAGCGAGGAAGAGTTACACCCAGTTACATGACACTTGTAAGCTGGCATTTATCTTGGCTTCTTTCTCTCGACATTATATTACCGCCGGCCTCTGTCCGCCCTCCCCTGCTCCTCCTGCTGCTTCCCTTCCTGCTCGACCCCCAGGCTGCCCTGGAGAGCCTGTGCTGGTGCCTCCTGAAGCCTCCAGTGTCTTCACACAGCTGCTGAGAGCAGGGAGGACAGGTCCCAGGGGGGTCTTACCTGGGCCGAACGGGCACCTTGCCTTGGCACAGCTGCTGTCCCTACAGGGAGGGTGCATGGCAGCTGCTGGCAGGTGAGACCCAAAGGTGCCTGTGCATGGACATCTCCAGCCAGCACCATGGTGGGCTCTGTGCTTTCTGTACCGGTTTTCTGTACCAGCTTTGGTTATTTCTGAAGTGTGTTCCCATCAAGGACTGGAGCATCTCTGTGCCAGGACAGGCTGAGAGCCCTGGGGCTTTTCAGCTGGAGAAGAGAAGCCTCAGAGGGGATCTGATCAATGCTGAGCAAGAGCTAAAGAATCCCAGAGGGGCCAGATTCTTGTCAGTGGAGCCC
>NW_008632372.1:0-605 GCF_000691845.1 Merops nubicus
GCGGCCTCGACAGCAGCACCGTGCCGGCCGCACGCTCTCCCCGGGCCGCACACATCAGAAGCCCCCAACCCCGTCCAGAGCACCCCGTGGGGGGGAAGGGGCAGCGAAACAAAGTCATTTATATAATGTGTCTCCCTGCTGAGCCCCTAATGGCTGGCGGCTTTGTTTTGCCGGGGCTGGGCGGGGGAAGCTGCAGTCTCCCTTTGTTCCACGGCCTTATTCAGCAATTTAGATCCATCATAAAAATCAAATATGCATGTTGCAATCGCCTTGCGCACAACAGCTTCAATTTTCGCCTTTCTTTAATTTGAACTCCATGGGAGAAAGAGGCAGGGCCAGGGAGCAAGGGGCAGCAGGAGAAGCGCTTTGTGTTTTTGTTCAGCGGGCTGTGAAAATAGGGAGCAATGAAAATACAGAATTTTTATCTTTGCCTCATTATTTAGGGGAAAAAAAAAAAGAAGGGACAGAAAGCTTTAATACAGCCTCGCTCATAGAAGGATACCCTGTGCAGGGAGCAGCCTTCACGTCCCCCCAATGCTGGGGACCCCAGGCTCAGCGGGGCAGGGGGCAGGTGGGGGACCTGAGGGATGGCACACTGTGGCACG
>NW_008632372.1:636-1844 GCF_000691845.1 Merops nubicus
GGTCTCCTGCCACAACGCATGCAGCTGAGTTGACGTGCCATGGCTCTCTGCTCACAGGCACGTTTTATCCCTCTGGAACGTCAAGGTGCTTTTCTGTTGTGTATACCCTCAAAAACGTTGCCAGCACCTCCCTGCGCTGGCTCCCCACGGGCTGAGGAGCAGCTCCGTGGCACTGGCCGGGCAGCTGTGGGCATGGGAGATCTCCCGGACATTTCCTCGCTCACTTCGCACCATCCCCGCAGCCCCACGAGGCACGGAGGTGACTGGGGAGGACTGGAGCTGCCGGTGCTGAGTGTCCAGAGCCAGACCTGGGGCTTCAGAGCACGCCGACGGGCAGCACATGGGCATGGGACATTTCCACCTCAGGCCCATCTTCCTGTGGCCTTCCCTCCAGAAGGAGCCTGCACACCCGCTGCCAAACCCCAGCCCCACAAAACCCTGCATGGATGGGGTGAGGCCCCTGAGGCGTGGTCTCACTCCTGCTAGGGGCACCGCCGAGCCCCTGCCAGTGCCCACATCCCACCGACGCGACGTGCCCCCTGCGCCCGTTGCTGTGCGGTTTGTGCGGGGGTGCCCGGGGGCACAGGCACACAGGGGACCCCTTCCAGCTGCGGGGGCACAGCAGGGCCAAGGGACGCTTGGCAAGGCTGGTCACATCCTGTGTCCTCCTCTCCCTCCATGCGCACGATCAAAGACCCAGCTGGAGTGGCAGGGACACAGCTTCACATAACGGAAACCGAATTTCTGCTTAAACAAGACAAGGCGCCGCTTCGCCAGCACTCAGCACCCCATGCACACATGGACCTGCTTATGGTGGGGGGGAGGGAGGCTTTTCCTTGTCTCTGCCCTGCTAATAATTTTCTATCAATTCTGATTTGGCTTTAGCCTCCCTCCAAGTCCTGGTCTCCAACTCCTGATGTGGCTGGCTCACCAGTGCCATGCCATCAGGGAGCTGCCCCTGGCCTTGGCAGGGCTTACCCCCCAGCTCTGGGGGCATGAGCGCATCAGAGGGTGCTCCTGGAACCTATGGGGAAAGAGGGAAAGCAACAGGGAACATCCTTCTCAGGAAGCCCATCTGCCCAAATTCTGCAGGGCCCTGCAAAATGGGACACAGAGATCGAACCAGCAAAAGTTCAGAAAACTCCAGTGGTCCCCAAGGCCTTGACAAACCCACATAAGCTCCAGCCTCTCCCTCTGTCCCTCCTGCC
>NW_008632373.1:0-1008 GCF_000691845.1 Merops nubicus
GGGCCCCCTGGGCGTGGGCGGGAGCCGCAGCCCCCGGTGACTCAGGGCAGCCCCCCCGGCCCCGCGCATACTTTTCCTATAAAGGGAAAGAAATCCTGAGTAACGGAGCGGCGGAGCGGACCCGCCTCCGGGGACCCGAAGGCTGCCGCCGGGCTGCCCGGGCAGCCCCTTCGCCCCACTGGGCGTGAACACTTCGGCAGGTGCCGAGGGCGGACGGTGCCGGTGCGGGTTCCTCACCGAGCCGTTACCCGGTACCGTTACAGCTGACACACTCCTCACGGAGGTAACAGGTTTTTTTCCGTGAACAAAGAAGCCGCCGCGCTTCCCGCCTGCCGCAACAGGCTGTGACACTCATTGCTCATCGCCGAGGCGAGAGGAAAACAACTTTACAGCGTGTTTCACCCTCAGGGCAGCAGACGACACGTCTGGAGGGTTATCTTCTGGAAAGTGGCTAGATGACATCCTTCCCTGCCACAGGGATGAGGGATTGAACACTCCCTAACAAATAGCCCTCCAAGAGCCATGTTCTCGATCTAATCTAGTCGCTTCTCATCCCTTCTTGCTGATGACAGAACTTTGTCCTGAGCGCTTAAAAAGCTTTATGTTCTTTAAAACGTTATCAATGTCAAAGTGATCCACCAAAGGGGACAGGGAGCTTCTGCCCAAAAGTGACTTCAAACTTTATTTGCATCTTGTAAGGTAGCCGAGTATGATGTGACTCACCATTGCTATGGATATTGTTGCAAGCTTGGGACTGATGATGGAAACTCTGTGCTTGTTTGGTGTCCAAACGTCTCATTTTTCAGCCCTGCTGTAAACATAGAATCATAGTTTAAATTAGCAATTGGCAGATTTATTACTTATTTAAACCAGGGTGAAGAATCGAGTTGGATGTTCTTAGTTGGGTGTAACGGTTGGTGGAGGAACGGGTCATAGGTAACCTTATTAATAAATAACCGACAATTTAACAGGTTTGGCTGAGTACACGGTAGCGGGGACGAAAAGCAG
>NW_008632374.1:0-216 GCF_000691845.1 Merops nubicus
CCTCCCCCCTTCCCTTCCCCAGGCAGAACTGCATCCTGGCCGACGAGATGGGCCTGGGGAAGACCATCCAATCCATCGCCTTCCTGCAAGAGGTCTACAACGTGGGCATCCGGGGGCCCTTCCTGGTCATCGCCCCGCTCTCCACCATCACCAACTGGGAGAGGGAGTTCTCCACCTGGACGGAGATGAACTCCATCGTCTACCACGGCAGCCCGG
>NW_008632374.1:389-1100 GCF_000691845.1 Merops nubicus
CAGGAGGGTTTGGAGGTGGAGGAGGGTCAGGGGGGTTGTCGCTCAGCCCTTGGGACTTGGTTGTTTCTTGAGTCTTGAGCTTTCTCTTCAGCTTCTCAGCTTCATCTCCAAGCCTTGGTTGTCCCTCAACCCTTCATCCTCATCCTCAACCCTTGGCCCTCAACCCTTGACCCTTGGTTGTCCCTCACCCCTTGACCCTCAACCCTTGACCTTCATCTCCAACGCCTGATCGGGGTCAGGGGGGTTGTCGCTCAGCCCTTGGGACTTGGTTGTTTCTTGAGTCTTGAGCTTTCTCTTCAGCTTCTCAGCTTCATCTCCAAGCCTTGGTTGTCCCTCAACCCTTCATCCTCATCCTCAACCCTTGGCCCTCAACCCTTGACCCTTGGTTGTCCCTCACCCCTTGACCCTCAACCCTTGACCTTCATCTCCAACTCTTGATTGTCCCTCAACCTTTGACTTTCAACCCATGAGCTTCGTCTCCAACCCTTGGCCCTCAACCCTTGACCTTTATTGTTCCTCAACCCTTGGCCTTCATCTCCAACCCTTGACCTTCATCCAACCCTTCATTGTCCCTCAACCCTTGATCTTCATCCCCAACCCTTGACCTTCAACCCTTGACCTTCATTGTTCCTCAACCCTTGACCTTCATCCCCAACCCTTGACCTTCAATCTTGACCTTCATTGTTCAACTCTTGACCTTCATCCCCAACC
>NW_008632375.1:0-8602 GCF_000691845.1 Merops nubicus
GGATTCTATGATTTTATGATTCTGTGAAAGCACTGGCAGAGACAAATCATCATGATTGCCTAAGCATGCAGGGCTGAGTGGCCAAACACTTAACACAGAGGACAGCATAAGCAGGGCACTGTCTGGGATGGCAGTAACACATTCCTTTTTTTTTTTTTTTTTTTTTTTTGGTTTGGTTTTGTTTGTTTTTTTGTTTTGGTTTTTTTTTTTTTGGTTTGGTTTGGTTTGGCTTTCTTGAAGCTGAAAAGGGTCTATATGGTGGGATTCTAATGTTAAAGGTTTTTCTGAATTGAGATGGAGTCAGGAGGCCACAGTGTTCTGGGAGACTTTTATGCCTTTTCCAATTGATGTGTTTGAAGCAAGAATCAAGCGCTGACAGTGAATTTCAGGACGTGTGAACTCACAGGGAATGAAATTGAGGAAAATAAGACCTAAATCCTATACGAAGTTTAATGGCTAGGTTGACCACAGCCCTATAAACCTTTTATCTTCTGTCTGTACAGATGGTCTAATATTCCCAAATTCCATTTTCACTTTGTTGCTAGAAGATCCACCCAGACTGCAATAAGTAAAAGCCTCTGCTGAAAATGTATCTGCATTTAGAAAGCTGGGTTTATATTTGTAGAAGGTAATAAAAAAAGCTGAATTGACATGCACAGCTGGAGAATTTCCTTTCCCCAAATGGATCACCTTGCTATTTCCCTTTGTAGACATCTCTTCCTTTTAAAAATCCTGGAATCACTTCTAGAGATATGATGCAGTGAAGATGGGAGTGACCAGGCATACAGTGAGAGGCATGGAGCCACCATTCAGGATCATTGCTCTGGAATTTATCATAGAGTTACATGTAACTGCAAAGACAAAATAACATAAACTAAGGGCACTCCTTTCCTGGACTGATGAAAGTGTAGCAGTGCACATTTTCCAGAGCCTAGCAAACCAAATTGTAGGCAATTTGGGTATTTATTCTGCTGTAGAAAAAAGCACCCATCTGGAATTCTCAGTGGAAGTAACATAATAGTGCCATATGAGTTGGAAATAACCTCTGGAGCTGGAATGATATGCTGCTGAAGAAACATCTGACACTGTAAAGCAAATAACCTAATTGCCAGTGAATTAATCCTTTCTGCTCCACATTCAGTGACTGACAGTCCAAGCTGTTCTTACTCATTTGCCATGCCTGCATTCACTTTAGGAAAAGAACATGCCAGATGACCTGCAAAGGTGTCTTCTTCTCTGCAAAATAGGGTCAGTTTTGGAATTAAGGAGTTTGTCTTTCTGTGAAACAGAACACAAAGCTGAGTGACTAGTCTGATTGCAACTACTGAGGTATCATGCTGGGAAAGTGGCATTTTCTGAGGAAACAAGGAACCAAACCATTTGACCTTTTAAAGGTCACTTTTAATGTCAGTAAGAAATCACTTGGAAGCCAGGACAGTCAGAAGGACTGATTTTATACCTCCCTACAAAAGCACCTCTAAGTAAGCAGAGAACCATGTTTTTTTTGCTAATGTACATCCAGGGGAAATCTGTAAGACTTTCTCATATGCATGGACAGTGATCCAAAATAAAGCAGAAAATAGTTGCAAATCCAATGTTTGACACCTTTGAATATGAAGTAGCCAATAAAAATAGTTTACGAATTTTATTTAAAATTCAAGAAGTTCAGAAATCTTCTAGACAGTACAGAATATTCTCGATTGTGAAGTTCATAACTTAAGCTGTACAAGTGCACACTTATAAAGTCTTTTGTATCTCTCCCTCCTGCTTCCTCTGCTACTTAGAAACCCAAGGGGAGAACACTTGGAGACAAAGCCATCCTCTCCCCTAAACACGTCAAGTTTGTGTATTTTAGCAAGCTATGATACACCACATTTCATTTTTAAGGGAAAACTCTGTGGTTCATTGTGCTTTGGCAGGAACTGAACAAACTGCAAAGCACATTTGGCCTTCACTTTAAAGGTCCTTTACAACTGAACCTTTCTTTTTGTGATGTTAAATTCCTTCTTGGTTGTCTGTCAACTTTTCATGAAAATTTTTTATCTTCTTATTTACTAGTCCCCAAAATAATGTGCTTTAATTGTTTTCTATCAAACTCCATTGTGGGTTCCAGCTTGAAAACTGTATCTTTTCATTTAATTCCAAGGTTGTGTCAAGGAGTAGGTGAAGACAGTTAGCAGTGATGCTAAATATAAAAATATATAAAGTTATGTGTTTTGTTTTCCTTTCCTTTCTGTTCTTTTATTTAAATCTCCTTTGGACTTAGCTTTTATCTTTGTACAGTGCAGCAAAAAAAGCAATACAGAAGGAATAGAAGTCTGCACTCAAACACTGAATGACATCAATAACACCACGGAGTCACTTTTGCTTCTTTTTTTTCCAATTTCTAGGCTGTTCATGTTTACGTTCCTGTTTATTCCCTTTTTCTAGAACTAGTCATATTGCACCTTCTAACTTTGATAACTTCTTAACATGCCTAAGAGATTAAAAAAAAAAAAAACTTTCCTTGCTGAACTGTACTGTTCTTCAACTAGAAGACACTGACTGTTGTCCTGTTTCATAATGTAATTGCTTCTCAGTTTTGTTTAGACACACCACCTTCTAACTTTATTGTATGTTGTTATTTTCCTTTTCTTTACTTTGTTTTTAATACCCTGTCATTAATTGTTTTAAAGCCATTATCACCTTCAGAGAATCAAATTTGCATTTTTTTGGTGTTAGAATTGACCAGGGTAAATTAAATACTTAACTATTGTTCAGACAAAAATATGTTAAGTTGGGATGTGCTATCTCATCTTACATCACACTGTGAACTTGTGTTTGGACATTGTAAAGGCAGGGGATGCATTACTTATGTCTAAGTTAATACTTAAAGCTTATGCTTTGTTTTCATATCCACTCCCTGGAGCTGTGGTACAGACAGACTGCACCACAATTAATCTATTTTCAAGTTGTTGTGGTTTTTTTGGGTTTGTTTGGGGTGAGGTGTTATTTTTTTCCTTTTTGTGTGTGTGTCTGCTCTGGTAATTTTTTCATTTTCATTGAATCACAGAATGTCTGGGCTGAAAGTGACCTCCAAAGGTCATCTAATCCAACCATCACACTTAAGCAGGGACATCTCCAACTAGATCAAGCTAGTCAAAGCTTCATCAAGCCTGATCTTGAATGTCCCCCATGGTGGGGCCTCCACCACCTGTCTGGGCAACCTATTCCAGTGGTCTGTCACCCTCATATTAAAGAAAGGAGTTTTTACTAATGTCTAACCTAAATCTCTCCTTTTCTAGCTTAAAGCCATTACCCCTCGTCCTGTCACTACAAAACCTTGTAAACAGTCCCTCCCCTGTTTTCTTGTAGGCCCCTTTCAGGTACTGGAAGGTCGCTATAAGGTCCCCCCAGAGCCTCCTCTTCTCCAGGCTGAACAACCCCAACTCCCTCAGCCTGTCCTCACAGGAGAGGGGCTCCAGCACTCTGATCATTTTTGTGACTCTCTGCTGGAACCGTTTCAGCCGGGCCCCATCCTTCTTGTGGACATGGGCATATTTTCAGGCAAATAGAATCTAAAATCTCATCACTAATCTGTAACTGCACAGGTTATTGCTTTCACATGATGATGCATCTTTAAGAATTAAACATTCAGTCACAGCGTGTTGCAGTAAACTCACTGAAACCTAATGTCTTCTGAGATATTAAGATTTTTTTTGAAAAGCATTAAGATTATGCTTTTCAAAGCAACCATTTGACTGAAGTCATGTAAAGACATTTAATTGGATATTTTAAATGTAAAATGTTAGAAATGTAGAAGTAAAAATATCATGTTTATCAAAGGAAAGAGTATAAATCATTTTTTACAAATCTAGACATCTCATAAAAGAGTTTACACATTTAGGATTTGCAAACAACTATTATAAGACCTGTGGTGATGCTTTGCAATACATACACAGTCATGATTTTTACTGTTTATAATTTCAGGTGCGATTAAAATGTCTTTAAAAAGTCATATTTGCATATATTACATTTCCATCCTTTTGTTAAAAAATAGGATACCCCTATTTTACAGAAGGTTGTCTGGATGTGACAACATTTTTACCTGCGTCGTGGATGTGAGAAAAATATATCTTAAATATTACTCATAAAAAGTAAAGCTTTCATTTTGGATAATTAAAACAACTGTAAAATGTTTTCAGTCTGTTGCTAAAAATACTCAAATCTGCACTTTCTCTGAATGTATTGTTTTGAGTTAGCAATTCTTTTCATGATAAACTGTCACCAGAGGGTGGGAGCACCATTCCTGAGTCTTAGCATCTGTATGTCCCACAAGGGAGTATGTGGTCTTTTCTCAGTGTCACAACACTGCTTGGTAGTAAAAAGAACTTTGGTAATGATTATAGTTTAATTCAAGGAAATTCAACAGTTAATAAGTAAATTCAGTAATAGTAAATAAACATAATCATGCCCTTGCTACAAACTGATTTCTACATTTTGCTACAAACAATTTCAGTTAGATTTAACTTTATGCATGCTATGTTGTCCATGTTATTTCTTTGCTTCAAACATCCAGAAAGAAGATGACAAGTCCTTTATTTCCTAAAGATAGAGACAGTATTTGATTTATTATTAAATTCTTAGAAAAGTCACCCCATATGCAAAGGAAAATCCACAGTACATACCTCAGGAGTAAAGCCATACGATTTATATGTCACAAAGTATTGAATCTCCAGTAGGATGAAACAAAACGTATTCTAATTATATACCTGTGGTCAGATACTCTGTGTTTTGGGAACTTTCAGCTTATTGACAAAACCTCACTTTATGTGTTTATACTGCACTCTTGCACAGTAGATCCAGTAGAAATATTATGACAAAGCACTGAGTCAGATACAGAGAAGAAATAAATTGCAGATTAGAAACACCCATGGAATTAACAGCTAGAGCTCTTAGAGAAGCATTATGGGAAGCCTTAAATCAAGACCAATTCTGCCATATCTCAGGCTGGGTCTTACAAGAAGTTTAACGGATGAGACTGTAATACTCTGGGGACTGAACAGTTAACCATAGTGGTTCTTTCTGACCTTAAAATAAGTGGAAGAGAGAAAAAAACATATTGCCTGATATATATGTTACAATGTACACTGACATGCTGGGGCAAGTAATCAAATGACATTCTCAGGCAGGAAATAAGTAAAAAAAACAACTAACTGCATTACTTCTGGTTTAGTTGAAGGTTATCTTTGAACACTCTAAACACTAGAAAGAAAACCACTCCTGATGAGAGGAGCTGTGAACACACAGTGAAAGAAAGAGGACATGGAGTCTTCTAATACAGGGGTTGTGTGTGTGTTTGTGTGTGTGTGAGCTAGTGTTATTTCCACCCCTACCTATGGATAAAAATTATCAAATTGTTTGAAAAGAGATATTAAATTTGGCATTATTTTTGACAGGATAAGATTGTAGCCCTGTTTACCCTTGAAAACTCCTTTAAGTACTTATGGATTCTTTAAATTGTTACCTTGCATCAGTCATTGATACTGGTTTCTGCTCAGAATTTTAAAGGAATAATGTATGATTTTAGTATAATTTTAGTACTAAGAGCTATATTTCCATTAAAATAAGTGCAAATTAAAATTAATAATGAAGAATCAGTTTTAATTATTTGTTTTTGTGAACAAGGACTGAAAATTCTTCCAAATCACCTATTCTTCACTCAAACAAAAATAAAGCACTTTGAGTTTTTTGGTTGGTTGGTTGGTATTGCATGTAGTATAGAAGAACAGGGAATTCATTATATTTTAAGAATCGGTATGTTTAAAAAACATAATGAGTATATTTAGCCATGGAGTAATAAATCTAAAGTGTAATAGATAGAATAAAAGCTTTTCTACCATATGCAAGCAAGATGCTTTAAAATCAATCTTGGCTGCCAAGAATGGAGAGAGCAAATAAAGTTTATGGCATGATCTATGCCTATATGAGTGCAGATGTGCACAAATATTTTCCAAAGAGAAAACTTCCTCAGCTTTGCTTCCATTATTAAATGAAATTTTATTAAGTCATTATGTAGCTAGCAGTATGTATCCTAATAAATACCAAATAACTCAGCCCAAAGTTGTTGTTTAGATGTTCTACTTCATTTCAAGTCTGGATTTCATGAATTCATTTAACTTATCCTTTCCTCTGAACAAAGGAGGGATACTGTTTCTTCCCTGTGGCTATGTCAAGTTATGAATAATCACCTTTAGAAAAACTGAGCTGTAAGGAATCTTTCATTTGGAGCAAAGGACTGAGTCTCTGACAAGGATTGAAAGTTAAGAAGGTTGTCTAAGTAAGTTCTAAATAATTTTTCCCCTTCAAACTGTGTCTTTTTTACACTTACATTGCCTGAGTGGTGTCTGCTTTACTCCCCTTTAAAGCTATCTGAATGCAGATTTAAAATTAGACTTCCTTTTTTTTTTTTTTTTTTTTCTAGGCAAGCTATTTCAGTTATTGCCCTTATAACTTGCTCACAGATAGTTAAGAAGGTCTAGAGTCAGATTTATTGTGGTTAGACTATTTCATAGAATCATAGAACATCTTAAGTTGGAAGGGACCTATAAAATTGAGTCAAACTCCTTGCTCTTTACAGGACTTCCTAAACCTAAACCGTGTCACTAGGAGCATTGTCCAGACACTCTGACAGACCTGGTGGTTTGATCTCTTTGGTGGAAAGCATGCCCCAGTGACTGCCTGCCTTCTCAGTGAACACCCTTTACTTAATATCCAGACTGAACCTGACATACCTTCATTCCACTTCCCTGTGTTCTGTTGCTGGTCACTAGAGAGAGGAGATCAGTATGTCCCCCTTCACTTCTCCCCTTGGGGAAGCTGTAAACTGCTATGAGGTCATCCCTCAACCTTATCTTTTCCAAGCTGAATAAATCAAGTGATCTCAGCTGCTCCTCCTATGTCTTGCCCTCAAGACCTGGTTTCCCTGCTCTAAATACATTCTAATAGGGTAATGTCCTTTTTACACTGTTATATTATACTGTTAAAATAGTTACACTATTTCTTGAAAAGTTTCAAAACAGAAATTTACTTTAGTTAAAACAAATCCAAGGCGTTTCATGATAAAGCATTGTAAGAGGAGAACTTTTTCTCAGCTGATGATGTATCAAATTAATGAATAGACCAACTAATTATCACTGAAGTAGTATCCAGTTCACAAAAGTAGTACCACTGGAGGCACGAAATAGCATACTTTATAGCAGCCAATTTCATAGCAATATGAGGAGCAGGAGGGAGAATAAGGTCTGGCCTTGTTTCAGTAGAAGATATTTAAGGGCATGGTCTGCACCATGTCTACCTTCTGGACGGCAGAATTGTGACACTATTCTGAGATTTACAACACCTGTTTCTTCTGAACAGAACTTTGTTTATGAGAAAAGTTAGTAAAAATGGATGGATGCACCACAGAATATTAATACTTTCACAAAGAGCCCTTTCCAATTCTTTTTTTATATGATATGAATTCTTTTTTGATCTAAAAGATTTCAGGGAGAAAATGCTGTGGTTGCCCAGTGTCAAAGATGAAGCCACTTCAGCTGGACCACAACCGGAGATTAAACTCCTAATTCAATGTGGATTACCACAGCTCTTCAGAGACAGCAAAACCTTTCCTTATCCTGAGATTGGTTCACCACAGGAATCTCATTTTCACTGCTTTTATTCTGCAAAGACTTTTCCTTTACCCACAATACCAAGCAGTGACATTTTTAAAAGCTTTTTGAGAGTCACCATTTTAAACTTATTAAATGCAAAGACAGATATTAGATCTTCCACAGAATCTTAGGCTCAGAATCTGATTTTTTTTTTGTAGTTTCATTCATGGAGTGAAACTAGGTGTCATGAACACTAATAAGATTGTCCTACCTTGAACCATAGTCTGTTAGCTTTTTCATTTATTAATGGAGTGAAAAGTTGAGGTTTTTTTTTTTGTTTGTTTGTTTTTTTTCCATATGTGTAGGCTCCAACAACACAGGAGAGATGGTTGTTTGGAGGTGCTTTGGTACATAAGGGAAGATAGAGCAGTTGCCACTTGCATTAAAGTATGGTTTCTGTTCATGTGGGTCAAGAGAGGTCCAATCATTTTGGGCCAACTGTATCATTTTATAACAGAATCCCACCTACTGTGATTTTTGTGTGAGAAATCAAATGCATATGGGTTAAGATATTACAGGGTTAAAATTCCCCTGATAACATTGACATGATCACATTACACGTATGGTTTATGGTAGCTTGCATTGCTGACCATACTGAGAAACACTTCCATGCAGACTGTGCAGTATAGGTATTACATAAGAATTAGTCTTTGCATGGAAATACTAATATTTTAATTTCTGGACTGCTGTATATTTCAAATTTGTAACAGTTTCTGTGTTATTCTTAATTAATTTCTAAGAAAGATAAAATGGAAATGGGAAATAATACAACTATCAAAAGAAAGAAAATAAAAAATAACTAGATGCATGCTTAATTTTATTTCATTGTAAAGTATTAATGAATAAAGAAGGACTGGTTGGGGATACTAAGCCTGGGAACAGCTTTGGCAACAGTGACCATGACATGGTGG
>NW_008632376.1:0-3813 GCF_000691845.1 Merops nubicus
AAACCGTTGCAACATCGTCCCGCGCTCCCCCCTCCCCTTTCCGCGGCTCTTTCAAGAGCTGATGCTTCGCCTCCCCCGGCCCTTCGGCTGCGTTTAGCTCCTCGCAGACTCCCCCCCTGACTACGAAACCCACTTTTTTGGGGCTCGGGGAGGGGGGACGGGAGCTGCCGACCCCGCGGGTTGCGAGGGGGGGGGGGGGGGGGAGGAATCTCTTGTGTTGCTGCAACTCCGCGTAACTTCGGCGGGAAGTTTGCGCGTCCCGGTGGCTGGGGGATGCTCCCGACCTCCGCCGGGGGTATTTTTGGGGGGGAAAGGGGGGTTCAGAGCCCAAACCATCCCCGAGGGAGGTCAAGGCTATAAATAAAGCTGATTATGATTATTGCTGTTCTTAATAACGCCGTCGCCACGGGAGATTTACGCCTCTCCCCGCTGCCGGGAGCAGCAACTCGCCAAAGATGCGTTTTAGGGGGCAAGTCCGTGACGAGGAGGGGCTGGCGAGTGGGAGGAAGACAGGGCGAGGAATTTTAGGTGTCTGCACTTTTTGAAAGTGCTACTTTTGTTTCCCCGTGGCAATTCTCTCCCCTCCTTTAATTCTGGCGCTCGCTCCTTTGGGTTAAGCGCTGACGTTGGGGAGGGAGAGGGGGGTAGGGGGGGCCGGAATTTGCTTTTAGGAAAGCAAGAAAAAGAGAGACCACAAAGGCTCTTTGGACTTCTCGGGGAAGGTGTGACCCGTCGGGGGGCTTGCATCGTCCTTTATTTTTTTTTTTTGGGTGTGCACCTTTAGGCTGATAACTCTGGAAAGGAAAAGAAAGGTGTCCAAGTAAACGTCTGGCTTTTGAGAGGACTTACTCTGGGTTGGACAGCCAAGGTTTTCTAGGTGATGGATAAAGTCTTGTCCCAAGGACTACGGTGTTTCCAGCTATTGTTCTGGCTGCAGCCTTCAGATCCCAGACGGGAGGGTCTCCATCAAGGGATATCATTATTGTGATTTTTTTTTTCCTTTTTTATTTTCCTTTTTCCCCTCCCATCTGACTTTTTATGAACTACTCCAACATAAATCTTCTGCTACAAGCTAGTTCCTATTTTGGAACCCCGGCGTTGAAATTCCAGGGAAGAAAAGAGGAAAAAAAAACCAGCGTGGACTAGTCTTTTAAAGACTTCTCTGTGGGTGAGGTACTTTATAAGTTTCTCAATATGATCTCCACAGACTCTTTTGGAGCAGAAGTACCTCGGATTCTGCAAGTAACTCCTCAGAAGTGCAAAATTTTGTTTTAACCACCTTAACAAGAAAAAAAAACCCTAAACCAACCCTGATAAGAAGGTCGTTGCGCGTTTATACGTTGAGTTGAGCTCCTGTAAGTAGTTTTTTTTTTTAGGCTCCCTGTGTATTCCCATCTTTGCTTTGGTTGCAGCATATTTTTCTTTAAAATGTGACTCCCTCGCCCTCGTCATGAAATCAGCAGCAAATGTTGCGATCTGCCTGGGTTCCCCTTCAAAGGGAGCACAGGAAATCTCTTCCATTTAAAACACTCCCTCCAAGTTACGGCCATAAATCACAAAGTTTAAAGACAAGCCAGTAGCAAAATGAAAATACTCCGCTGAAATCCAGGGCGGCCGTTCTTAGTGTGAGGTTGGTGGAGGGGAGGGAAAGGGAAGGAAAAAGAAAAAACCCAGAAAGTCACGTTGGGTGACTTTAGAGAGGGAATGGCTCCCAAGCCTGGTGCCGAGGGAGACACGGAGACACACACAGACAGGGACCAGGTAGAACATTGAGCAAAACTCACCAATTCTCGGATGTCTGGTCCAGCAAATACCAGGCGGCGGTGGAGTTTGAGAAAGGAGAACTGAGGGGGGGGAAAAAAAAGGGGGGGGAAAAAGTATGAAACTTCAGTCAGAAAAGCGTGGACAAGGAGATTCATCATAGGGAGAAACCTTGGGGTGGAAATGGGGAGAAGAGGAGCTCTCATGAACAAAAGCCCCAGCATTTCCTCTGAGATCATCTCCCATCGAGAGATCGCAGCCTTTCCAGGGTCTGCACCCGTCTCCATCCATTGATAACCCAATATTCTCATCAGAGGCGGTGGCCACCGGGTTTATCCCTGTAAATTGGATGCTTATCCCCTCTCTCCCGACTTTTCCACCCACCTTCCCCCGTGGAAACCCCTCGGCGAGGGAGACGCTTTGCCCCGCTCTGGGCTTGGCTTTAGTGATGGGAAGGGTTGGGTGGGAATCAGGGGGAGGTTTGAGGTGAACTCCGGACATAATTTTTAAAATACTGATCTCGGGAAAGGTTCTGGTTAGATTCTGGTGAGAATTTCAGCGTTAAAGAGATTACATGCAGTTAATCAGCTCTGGGTTCACCAGCAGGATAACAGCAGGGAAAATCCAAGGCCGTTTTCCTGAAAAAAAAAAAGGCAAAAAAGCCTTAAGGATTCAGAATATGGTTTTTTTTTTCGTGTTTCTCCAGCGTAGTCGGAGGATCACCACGAAGCTGGGGGGGATAGGGGGGAGGACGGAGCTGGTTTATAGCATACGAGACCCTTCGCACAGCAGTGATTTGGTATCAGAATTAACGGTATCGAGCCGTAAACATTTTTAAAGCCACGCCGAGATTTATCACCGCAACTTTGGCACGAAGGCCTCGGGAAGGGAGAAAGAAGGGGAGAAAGAAAAAGCAATCTCATTTAAAATTATTTTCGTTTTGGGAAACATTCAGTCGCTTTAATAATCCTGTTTCCGTTCTGTATGTTGATGTTATTAATCTCAAATAAAAATGTTCCCCTCACACCCCTACTCCGCTTGTGACAACATCCCCGAGTCCATAAATCACCCGCGGATGCTTCGTGACCTTCTCTAGTCGGCGGCCTATGGCTGTATTTTTTATTAGTATTATTATTACACGCGTGCACACTTTAATACACAGCTTTGGCAATATTCCACTTACATCACAGCCTTCCCCGGTTAACTGGGGCTTTTCAGCTCCCTCTGTAGAGTACACACAGAGGAGGGGGAGAAAAAAATAGAAGAGGAATTAAAGAAACCACCTTTTCTGAGCTCAGCAAACACAGGCTGAGCCTCGGCCGGTTCCTCCCACACCGGGCCCGGGGAGAAGTGGGAGGTGGAGAAAAAAAAAGAAGGAAAATCCCGTCGATTTGGAGTGGCTGTAGAAGGGAGGAGGGGAAAAGAGAAACAAACAAACAAGGAAAAAGAAGCTGGTAGAAATAACGGCTCCAGCAAGGAGGACGGGAGGAGTTGGGGGGGTGTGGGGGGGGTGTTTTTCTTTGTTTTTCATTTATTCCCTCGCAGTCCAGGGAGAGGAGGGATGGAATTAAGTCCCCCCCCACCTCCATCTTCTTTGTTTTGATTTTTTTTTTCCTCTCTATGTGGTTTGCATTAATTTTTCTCGGGAAGGCGGTGCGGGTCCAGCCCGGTCCCTGCTCGTCCCGCACCCCGGGGCAGCACCCACCGCCTCCTCCAGCGGGGCTGCTCACCCTCCCTTGGTCCTTTTCGAGGTGTTTTTTTGGGTCTAAAATTAAGAACTTCGGGTTTTCCCACTCCACAAACAGAGAGCCTGAGGGAGGGGAGAGCTCCGAGGTGGAGGGGAGAGTTATGGAGGGTCCAGGACCTCCTGAAACCCCAAACAGAAGCCAGCCGGGATAAGAAATCAAACTGCAACTGAGTGAGCGGTGGGTTTGCCTTGACAGATTAGACCTTTTTCTCCCTCTGACCTTTGCTTAGAAGAGCAATAACTCACCAGGTTAATGATCAATCAGCGGAAGTGCTTTGGAATTGTCTCAGGGAAAAAAAAAAAAT
>NW_008632377.1:0-1367 GCF_000691845.1 Merops nubicus
TGCTTTAACCATTCCTCTCCCCACAGGAGCCCTCAAAACACTTGGAATCAACAGAATATCTCCAGTTGGATCCATAAGGATCATGGACTCCAACTCCCTGCCCACCACAGGCCAGTTCTCCCCAGTACCAAGTGCCCCAGGTACATGGGGCCCGTGAGGGCAGCAGGACTCCGACTCAGGGGGGGGCTTATGACAGAGGGTGAAGTGCTAGAAGGTGAAAATCCAAGAATTTGGGGCAGCCAAGCCACTTCTGCTACCCCTTCTTGGGCAGGGAAGCAGGATGATGGAGAAGCTTTAACCTTCCCTGAAGTCTCTGTGGGAAGCGGTGGTAGAAGAGGGAAGAGCTCCTGGGGGGGGTGCAGGAGCTCAGCAGGACACCCCAACCCACTCCCCCACATCATCCTGCAGCCAGAGCTTGTCAGGCCAGGTAAAAAACCCAAGGCAGGTGAGCTGGGGTCCCCAGGACCTGGCACCAAAGCTCACCAAAGGCAGGAGAGGCTCCAAACAAGGACCAGGGGAAAGCAAACGGCAGGAGAGCTGAGGCAGAACCAAGAGTTTTATACAAGAGATAAAGCAGCTTCAGGTCTCGAAGCCAGAGGAGGAAATGGGCTCCTGGCTGTCAGTGGTGCTCGTGGGGATCTTCCTTCAGGGGGGGCATGATCTCCCCCGTCTCCAAAATCCTGTCCCCCTGGTGGAGGAGAGAGGAGAACCGTGAGTGTCTCCTCCTGCACCCTCCCCCCTCCAGGTCCTTCAGCTCCAGCTGTCCCCAGTTCCACCCCTGAGAACTCCCCCTGGGAACACTCTGCTCCCCTCCACCCTGCCCAGGCTGCTGAAGCAACCCCACGGCCACATGACCCAAAATCTGCCCTTGCCCCACCCCCTCTTCAGCCACGGAACGTTTTGAGAGGATCTCAGCTGAGAAACACCCACTGGACCTGCAGCACTGCACGGGCCCTGCTGGGAGTCAGCCCCAAACTCGTGCCCTGGGGCCAGGAACAGCATCCAGATCCCTCAGAAATCCCCCCCCTGCCCCACTGCTCCTTGCCCCAGCTGCAGGTGCTGCCTGGCCCCTCAGCCTGGCCAACCTGGGCCAGCAATGAGCCTGAAGTCCAAGCCCACAGCTCACTGGGTTGCTAGGTGGTTGTCAGGGATGGAACTTTTCATTATGAAGGAGTTATGCAAAAAAAAAAACCCCAAAAGCAAAGCAGGCAGGAGTGGCTGAGCTCAGCCTGTGTGGGAAGATCTGCAGGGGACAGCTCAGAGCAGCCTGGGCACAGCCAGCCAGACATCAGCACTCATCATTTATCAGGGGGCTGGGCTGGGCACTGGGGAGGCCACAGCTTGAGGGGGCAGGTTTGGGCACCACA
>NW_008632377.1:1734-3214 GCF_000691845.1 Merops nubicus
GCATGGACATGGCGCTTGGGGACACAATTTAGTGGCCATGGGAGTGTTGGGTTGACAGTTGGACTTGATGGTCTTGGTGGTCTCTTCCAAGCTTAATGATTCTACAGTGCTTAATGATTCCATGCCTCCCTCCCCTCCACAAAACTCACCCCCACTGAGGTGACAGGACTGCACCTCTCTGGGGCCACTGGAGGGACCTGCAGGGACACCTGGCACCAAGCCCATAGAGCCAGAACTGACACAATTGGCCCCAAACTCCTCCTGACTCCTGAGAACCACCACTCCTGGCAGCGAGGAGCAGAACTGCTCCTCCTTCACCCACCTGTCAATACCAGAGGGGCTTTAACCCCCCACCAGCCTCACAGAGATGTCACTGCACTGTAATGAGCATTTGGATTCAAAAAAAAGAGGAATATTTGTGTTTTTCCACTCAGGATGAGCAGTGCTGTCAGCCAGGGACTGGAAATCTCCCACTGCAGAGGGAGGTGCCAGCAAAACGGGCAGGATGGGAACCCCTCCACACACTGCTCCTGCTCAGCCCACCCTGGCAGCAAGCTCCTCCTGCTGGGGCCTCTCCCCACAGGGCTGCAGCACCTCTCCCCCAGCTGCCCCTTCTCTGCCTGCCTCCCCCAGGGGGAAGGTGGGAGGAGGAGTGAGGGACTCACCGGGAAGATCCGCGGGTTGGCCATGATCACACCGTGCGGCGACTTCTGAGGGGCAGAGGGGAAGGGCAGGGAAAAGGAACGTCACCCAGGAGGACAAAACTGCTCCCAAAACAGGGGAAACGACCCCTCTAAACCCCCTTCAGAAATGGGAAAATAACCCTTCTCATTTCCATTCCAAAATGGGGAAAACGACCCTTCTAAATTCTCTTCCAAAATGGGGAGAATTACCCTTCTGAAATGGGGAAAATGACCCTTCTAAATTCCCCTCCAAAATGGGGAAAACAGCCCTTCTACATTCCCTTCCAAAATGGGGAAAACAACCCTTCCAAAGTAGAAAAGTCACCCTTCTAATCTCCATTCCAAACTGGGGAAAATGACCCTTCTAAATTCCCTTCCAAACGGACAAAATGATCCTTCTAAATTCCCTTCCCCACTGGGGGAAACGACCCTTCTGAAGCAGGAAATCCAGAGTGGGGAAAACGGCCCCCTGTAAAACACAAGCCCTGCTGAGCACAGGGCTGTTCAGGCCGGGTTGTTTCTCTTCTGCACTGCCAGCAGCCCCCGAGGCTGCCCAGAGGACAGCTCCCGAGCCACACGGGGCTGTGGAAGCAGCAGGGCTGTCCCTGTGCTGTCCATCCCCCCCTTCCCCAGCCCAGCAGCTGCAGTCGGGCTGTCCCCAGGGCCACCCTTCCCCCAGGAAAGCCACAGTCGAGATGCAGCTTTCCTGCTCCCGGGAGGCAGCACGATCAAAGCTGGCCAGGACCAGAGCAAACCAGCAGCGAGAAGTGGTTGTGCCACCCGAGCCAGGAAAGCCA
>NW_008632377.1:3418-3670 GCF_000691845.1 Merops nubicus
CCCGGGGGAGGGACCTCCGCCCGCAGCAGACGCTCCCCCAGCGACTGCTCGTTGGGTGGGAGGGCTGCAAGGCGGGTTCTGCCAGGGTTTCGCCTGATTTCCCCCAGCCCCGTCCCCACGCACCATGATGTGGTACTTCAGGTAGTAGAAGACGACCCAGGAGGGGATCAGGACCCGCATCAGGAAGAAGGTGCCGCTCCGGTAGGTCTTGTACACCTGCGGGGCGCAGGGAGGTGCGTCAGGGCGGGGGTG
>NW_008632378.1:0-3074 GCF_000691845.1 Merops nubicus
TTCCTTTGCTCTAACAGAGCCATAGGCTGAGCTCAGGCTTTCCTAAACCTGACATTTACCCCTGCAAGAACACATCTTTTTTCTCCTTTGCCCAGAGAAGTGTTTCCCTTGGGACATTCCCTGTCTCCTCGGGTCACTCCCTGCACAGGGGACCCTTGCCCATCTCCCTGCTGCTCCACATCTCCTGTGGAACCCTGCTTCTCCCCTCCACAGGGAGGACCCAGCCCCGTGGCTGCACCACCAGGGCTTGTGTCTGAGTGCTGTGCTCCAGCCCCTTTCCCTTCCCTGCATGGGGAACTGTAGGACTTCCTCACGTTTTTTTTTTTCCTTTGTGTGCAGCTCATTGTTTCCTCTTCTTCCTTTTTGCATGTCCTCGTTGCTAAGATTTAGTTCCTGTGTTTTCTCAAAGCATTTAGCACCGTTTCCTGGGAACTTCACCTCCCCTGTGTAACGCTGCTTTAGCCAGGGGATGTTTCCTGGTCCATGTTTGTTGTGTGGTCAGCTTACCACGGGAGGTTCTGCCACCTCCCAGTGCCTCTGGTGAAGTGGAATCATTTTGGTTTGAAAGGACCTTTGGAGATCATGGAGTCCAACCCTTCCCCAGCACTGCCAGGTCCCCACTGCCCCGTGTCCCTCACACCACATCTCCACGGCTTGGGAACCCCTCCAGGGGTGGGGACTCCACCACTGCCCTGGGCAGCCTGGCACAGCCCTGGGCAACCCTCCAGGGCAAGAAATTGTTCCTCAGGGACAACCTCAACCTCCCCTGGGGCAACTTGAGGCCTTTTCCTCCTGTCCCTTGTTCCTTGGGAGCAGAGCCCGACCCCCCCCTGGCTCCAGGCTCCTGTCAGGAGCTGTGCAGAGCCAGAAGGTCTCCCCTGAGCCTCCTTTGCTCCAGGCTCAGCACCCCCAGCTCCCTCAGCTGCTCCTCACCACACTTGGGCTCTAGACCCTTCACCAGCTTCGTGGCCACGCTCCAGCCCCTCAAGGTCATTCTTGGCATGAGGGTCCCAAAACTGACCCCAGGATTTGAGATGCAGCCTCCCCAGTGCTGAGGTAAATCCTGAGGTAACAGCTCCTGTGTCCAGCGCCTCTTGATTTACTAATTTATCATTTTCTGACTTATTTACTACATTCCTAAAGGCTTATTTGCTGTTCTGTCTTGTCTGCACTGAGCCTGTCTGTCCCAGGACTGGGAGCTCCTGAATAGATTCCAGATGTTGATATTTACTCAGGTACTTTTCATGACTCTTCATTCAGTTAACTCTTTTTTTTGGCTAACGGGGCCTGCAGTAGCCCCAGCCCTCCCTCTCCTGTCTCATCCACCTCGGTGGCTGCTGAAGTCACAGCTCCTGCTCCACCAAGAGAAGGCAGCTGGGCCCAGGGGAAGAGGAGAGCTGCTGGCTGTGCGTAGAGCAGCCAAGGAGGAGTCAACCTCCAGAGGACCTGCTGGTGGAACTCGTTGGGTTTGCTCAGCCTGAAGAGGAGAAGGCTCCAGGGAGTCCTTCTGGGGGCCTGTCAGAAAGCTGGGGACAGACTTTTGAGCAGGGGCTGTTGGGACAGGACAAGGGGAGGTGGCTTGACACTAAAAGAGGGAGATTTAGAGAAGGAAGAGATTTTTGCTGCTGAGGGTGGTGAGCCCCTGGCCCAGGCTGCCCAGAGAGGTGGTCGCTGCCCCATCCCTGGCACCATCCCAGGGGAGGTTGGCCGGGGCTCTGAGCACCCTGCTCTAGCTGGGGCTGTCCCTGCTCCCTGCAGGGGGGCTGGATGAGATGACCTTTAAAGGTGTTTTCCAACCCAAAATGTCCTATGATTCTACGTATCCAGATGCTGCCACTTGCTCCTGTGCCAAAATAATTCCCATTTGCTGGCTTCAGATTGCTTTTCTTTTTTTCCCTTCTTTCCCAGTGGGGCTCCCTTGCCCGAGCAGCCCCTCTCGGGGTCCTAGCACCCTCAGAAAAGCTGTTGCATGGCTTGGAGCTGTTTGCATCACCCATCCCTGGGCTGCTTGGGAGGTAAGATCTCCTCCTCCTGCACTGAGAAGGGGGTTCAGGGGAGGGCAGCTTCCCTCCAGCACAGCTTTGCTTCTCAGGCTGCAGAGCTTTGGCTTCCCTGAGCCCTTCCCTGCGTATCTGCAGGACGTGGAGCAGGAAGCTCTCCTGTGCTGGGGATGCTCGTGCCCTGAATGAGGCTGGGAGCAAGAGCTGCCCGTGACTCTCAGAGGTAACTGCTGCTCAGCTCTTGGCTTTCTGCTCTGTGAGCAGAAATTGCAGCTATTTGTACCTGGGGAGTAAACGAGCACCAAAGAACCAGAGGATTAAGTGCCGAGCGGTTTCCAAAGGTGCCCTGTGTGTGTCCAAATGGAACTGCGTGTGGTGAGGGGGTACAAAATGGCCTAGGAAAAAACCAAGAATAATCAGGTTTTTATATTTCCCGTTGAGTTTCCCCTTTTCTCTTGGGGTTTGCTTTCAGATGGAGATGTAGGCTGAGACACGCCGGTGGGAGACGGGGATTTGGCTCCCCCCACACTGGCTGCGGTCCAGGGCAAGTGATATTTGGTAGGGGGGATGTCAGTAAGAAGCAGCGAGGAGAGATGCCACTGACTCAGGGCTTATTAAGCGAGCTCTGACTCAGCCTGAGACATGCAGGGTTTGGGTTAACCCCCGCTGGATGCAGCAAGGCCGAGCTGAAGGTGACGCATTTTTCTGCCAGCGTTGGGATGAGTTTTGCAGAAGGGGTCTTTGTGTTCCCCCTGGGGTAGGAGGGGGAGACACCAGCAGGGGTTTCACGCTCCCCAGGGGCTGTTGGTGACCGGGGAGGAGAGCAGGGAGAGGGTTTTGTCTGTGTGCTGCCACATCCCAGTTCAGCCTGGTTCTGAAGAGCTGCCTGGTGAGACCCCACGTGCCACGCAGCCGATGGCCGGGCAGAGCGGCGGTGCCACCCCCTTCCTGCCAGCCTTTTGCTGGGTACCTTCTGTCCCCCGGGGCTGGTTCCTGCCCCCCCCGGGCTGTGCCAGGAGGGGTGCTGGGCTGCCTGCCGCGGGCACCGCTGCCTTGGGAACCCGGCTGGTCCCC
>NW_008632378.1:3088-8859 GCF_000691845.1 Merops nubicus
CACCTGCTGCTCCTGCTGTGGGAGTAATTCTGGGTCTGTGGTGCCGAGGCTGCTGCGCTCCACAGGAGAGGAAGGGGCTGTGACAAGGGACTAAGAAAAGCAACGGAGAAAGGAAAATGAGACCCACGCCTCCTACTCTCCGTGTGACATCGTCCTGGGCCAGGGCAGTGCCAACATCTCACCCCCCAGTAAGGAGAGGGCAAAGCAAAGGGGCAGGGGTTTTCCACAGCCCCCAGTAAGGAGGTGGAGCTGGGCTCCTGGTCTTCCTGGACTGCCCTGGGGGAGAGGGGCTTTGCCAGGGAGCAAAGAGCTGGCCTGTCCTGCTGCCCTCCCCCTGGCTGCCCCAGCCACCCCGGGTCTCACACGCCGGTTCTGGGCAGCTGGTGGTTGCTGGTGCTGAGACACGAGTCCTGGGGTGGCAGGAGCATGTTCCTGTGGTGCTCTGGAGCTCAGCACTTCTTCTCCACACCCTAAAGATCTCAGCGTGGCAGCAGCCCTGGGAGGGAAGGAAATCCTGGACCCCACTTGACTGTTGAAGAGCAACGGGGTTTCACTGCAGAGCCTGGGAGCTCCAGCCCTGACTACCTGCTGCCCTGTGAGCCCTGCCAGGTTTCCTGCCCCCACGGGCAGGGTCTGGCCACACTCCTCCCTCAGGGATGGCCATTTCCCCTCCACCAGCTCCCCATGGAGCCCCACAGATGTATTTTCCTCTCTCAGACCTCCATCCAGCTCTGATCTGCACCTGTGGTGTGCTCTGACCTATGACTTGTCCCTCGCGCTGGGTGAGGGAGCTTCTGCTTCCCCACCACGTGCTGCTGGAGCCCAGGGTCACGTCTGCAGTCCTGCTTCCATGTGGCCCCACATGCTGAGCTGCACAGGGTGACCCAAGGGGACAGTGGTCTGCAGAGAGGTAAGATCAGTGTCCCACGGTGCTTCTTGCTCACACTGAAATGCTGAAGCATGTCCAGAGAAGGGCAACGGGGGAGGGTCTAGCGCCCAAGTGTGGGGAGGAGCAGCTGAGGGAGCTGGGGGTGCTGAGCCTGGAGCAAAGGAGGCTCAGGGGAGACCTTCTGGCTCTCCAAAGCTCCCTTGAGGTTTGGGTTGGGGCTGAGGAACAACTCCTTCCCCTTTAGGGTTGCCCAGGGCTGTGCCAGGCTGCCCAGGGCAGTGGTGGAGTCCCCACCCCTGGAGGGGTTTCCAAGCCGTGGAGATGTGGGGTGAGGGACACGGGGCAGTGGGGACCTGGCAGGGCTGGGGTGCTGGTTTTTGACTCATGATCTCAAAGGTCTCTTCCAGGCAGGAGGATGTGGTGGGTCTGTGACTCTGTGTTTCACACGTGCACCCCAACCCTGGCGAGCTCACTCGCCCACGCGGAGCCGGCCCCGCTCCAGCAGCCGCAGGCTGTGGGGGTGTCTCCAAGTGTCGGTGACTCAGGCTGGAGAGCACGTTGTTAAAGCACAGCTCTGCGTCGTCTCCTTGCTGCTGACTTTCAAGAGAAATGGGCGAAGCCGTGCAGAGCGCTGTCCTACCTGCTGAGAGCATCAAGGGAACAAAAGCTGCCACAAAACCCTGCAGCCGAGAGAAATGCCTTTGTAATTTTAGAACCAGAGCTGCTGTGGATTCAATATGTTGTGTGAGTAAGTGCTCCTCAGCGGGGGCACCAGTCTAATGCTTCAGCCGTCCCCGTGGGACCAGGGAGGGGGTCTGCAATTGGAGCCACAAAGGACCTGACTCTGCTGTGTGCTGTGAAAGGCAGAAAGCCAACGGGGAGCAGAAGCTGAGCTGCCACCCCTCGAGGGTGCCTGTCCCTCAGCTGACGTCTGTGGCACAGCGAGCTGCCTCCAGCCCTCACCCAACTGCCAGGTTGCCCCCTTGTCCCACCAGAGATAGGGCAAGTGGGAATCTGAAGTGATGCCTGAATTGATTTCCCTGTCAGCCAGCTGCCCGTGTGACCCTGCAGCCCGTCCCTCCACACGGCTGCCCCCGTGCCAAGCCCTCCTCCCTCCTCCTTCCTCCCTCTCTGCTCTTCTGCAGAGCTCCTGCTGGAGGTGGCCACATCTTCTTAACCCCCACCCTTCAGATATTGAGCTTGTTTAAACCCCAGCTCCCTCAGCTGCTCCTCACCACACTTGGGCTCTGGACCCTGCTTCGTTGTGCTTCTCTGGACACACTCCAGCCCCTCAATGCCCTTCCTAGAGTATGGGGCCCAAAAGTTGAACCCAGTATTAGGGGTGAAGGCTCCCCAGTGCAGCACTGTACCTGTGGGGCAGGGGGGAGTGTGGCCTGTGGGTGGGCAGGTGGGTACAAGCTGCCTGTGAGCAGCAGAAAGGGCCCATGTGCTTTGGTTTCTCCTCTTCCTCTGGCTGCTGCAGCTGATCAGCCCAGCCCTGGCTGCCATCATCCAGATGATGCACAGCTTCCTGGCCTTCCTCCTCCTGCTGATCACGGCAGGCTCCAGCCACACTCTGCCTTTCACTGCAGAGGCACCTCTGAGCCACTCATCAGGTGGAGAGGAGGAGAAGGTTTTGGGGAAAACACCACCACGATGCCCCAGGGCTGCCCGTTTGCTCAGTACAGCAGCTTTTGGGCTGCAGAGGGACACGTGGAGGTGGGACTGGGGAGGGAGGTGGATCCACAGTCCCCCAGCAGCACCCTTCAGCCCACGCTGGTCTTTCTGCAGCAGCTGCCACACCCTCGCTGTAAGAGGCTCGCTGGGGCAGGGGACAGGCACAAAAGGGTCTCCAGAGTGGGCTCTGCAAGGGGCTTCTGTCTCTCACTGCTGCTTGGGGAGGCCTGGGAGCAGCTACTGCTGATCTCAGCCAGCGTGGGCATCACTGACATGTCCGTGGGGATCTCTGTCCCCAGGTCTGTGCTGCCAGATGTGGTGGATCAGTTCATGCTGGGGAACCCCATCTGCCTCAGCCTGGAAACTCTTCCACTCATTCTTTGTCTTCTCTGACAGTTTTGGTGGTGGCTTTGCTGGGGGGATGTTGACACTGAGTTCACAGTAAGCTCCAAGCATTTCCTCCCCTGTTTGGTCAGCCCAGCACTGGCACTTTCCACTGCTTTCTAGGAGATGCTGGAAGGAATCACAGGAGCATCCAAATTTGTCTTTGCAGCATCAGCTGGGAGCAAGAGGAGCAGACAGGGTCGGGTGAGGTTGGCCGGGGCTCTGAGCACCCTGCTCTAGCTGGGGATGTCCCTGCTCCCTGCAGGGGGTTGGACTGGGTGAGCTTGAAAGGTCCCTTCCCACCCAAACCAGTCAATGATTCTATTTCCTGAAGGTGTTTTTGGGGTATTTGGGGGCTGTTGACAGTCGGGGTGTCAGGATGTGCTGCTGCTGTCAGGGTGTCAGGATGTGCTGCTGTCTCTCTGGAACGTCCTCACCTCCTGTTGTTTCCTCTTCCCACATCCCAAAGGTCCATTTTGCATCCTGACCCCTTCCCTCTCCCGGCACAGGGCGGGGGTCCTGCTCTGGCCCCAGCCCCCCCACCTCCCCAGAGCTGCTTTCTCCAGGGTTTGGGCTCCACGGGTCTCCTGGCAGGTCCTGTGAGATGAGGGCGAGGCAGAGGCAGGCAGTGCTGGGGAGAAGGGCCCCACCAGCCCTGGAGCTGGGCTCCCACACTGCAGGGTGTGGAGCTGTCACTGAGCCCTGTGGGAAAGCATCCACCATGAACACAGGGGTTGCTTTCTGAGAGGAAACTATTTCGGAGTAGTTTTTAGGGGCAAACACTGGTGAGATAGGGAAGGTCTTTGTGCTTCGCCTGCCCTTTCACAGGGAAAGGTTTAGAGTTTCTCTGAACAAGGGTGAAGTTCAAGCCAGCAGGGCTTGAAAGGATGTGCAGGAACAAAGCCACCTGGCAGCAGGCAGTGGAGCTGGTCTGTCCCTCTGTCTGGGCTGTGCTGGCAGAGTCACCTCTGGGAGACCAGCAGCTTCTGGCTGCAAGACCCTGCAGAGTTGCTGTGCTGCCCAGCTCAGGCAGCTGAGAGAGGTTCTGGAAGCTCATCCCGGTTTTTGGCAGGTTGGGAGGTTATGGCAGAAGCATCAAATGCCTGTCAGGAAGAGCTGAGCTGCTCTTAGATCAGAGCCCGTAGCTCCATCTGCCGCAGCAGCATCTTGTGAGGGCTGCTCAGCACCCCCACATCTCTCCTGGCAACAGCGGGGGGAAGCGAGGAGCAGCCAGGGGGGGGACCAGCCCCGAGCCCCACGCAGAGGCAGAGGTGAGGATGGTTATTTTTAGGGCCAGTGCTGTATCTGACCGTCGTTTGACCTTGCAGCTCTCCACTCTGCTGCACACGGGCAGGATCTGAGCAATCCACTCCCCAGATGGGTGGTGAATTCATTCGAAGCCTTACGTCTCGTGGCACAGCTCTGTGGTAACTTTGCCACCACAGGCCCAGAGGAGTGGGCTCCATGTGGAGCTCCCAACCTGCCCCACGAGCTCTGAACGGGCCACGGGCCACCAAGGAGTGGGACCAACCCCAGCCCAGAGCGAGGAGCTGCTGCTGCTGCTGCCCAGGGTGCTGCTCCCGTGCATCAAATCGCCTCCCCTTTGGTTTTTACAGGATTAAATCTGAACAGTCACGCTTTTCCCTCCTGGTATTTCTTATTTTGCAAGTTTTGCCAGCAGATGATCCAGAGGGCAGGGAGCGGGTTGGGCAGAATTCACTTGTTTTCAAGCCTTTCTGCTTTCTCCAGAGTTTAGAGACTAGAATCTGAGAAGAACCTTTCCTGGGTCTCGACCAGCTGGACCCTGAGCAGCGAGAGGGGTTCAAACTTGGCCGAGCTCCTTGCTCCTCTTGAAGCAGAGCTTGTTGCCCTGGCCTTGCCTGCTTTAAAGATGAGCAGGTTATGCCAAGGAGTGAAAAAAAGGGAAAAAACACCCCACCCAGGGCAAGAGCTGCAGGGCCTGACTTGTGCAACTTGTGCAAGCGTGTCTGCACCAGCGAGGCAAGAGCTCCAGCGTGGGCACACACTGAGCAGCATTTTGCCCTTTCAGACCCTAGTTTATCACTGATCCTTGTTGATCACTAGCCCTTGTAGGGAGAGCAGGCCCAGCTCCTCACCAAGATATCATTAATCAGGAGGGATGAGCACGTGCCCCTTTTTTTGTCCTGTTATTTTTCCTCCAGGCCTCACACCTCTGCCCTGCTGATGGATGTGGAAAGTCAGGGGCTACTGGCACCATCTGTGTGTTGCAGCCTTAACATAAAAAATTAATGCTATGGCATCAAACAAGAAAAAAAACCAAACACCACCCTTGGTATTTCAGTATTTAAAAGATGCAAGCATGGAACAGAAGCAGTTAAAACTTGCTTCATCCCCTTATCTGTTATTTTAAGTCCCCTCTCGTGTCCCATTTTAACGCACTTGCTGAGAACACTGGCTGCTGCTTCTTAGCCTCTTGGCTGTCCTTGCAACTTCTCTGTTCCCTTGTGAGCCCTCGAGTTCATCTCCTTGAAGTAAGGAAATAGGACACTTTGAGGCAAAAAATCCTACGCCTGGAGTGATCTTTTTTTAGACCAAAAAAAGAAAACCCTTTGCTGCCGTTCCCAGCAGCAAGTCCTCTGGAGCGTGGGGGGTGCCCAGCGAGGGGCTGACCCCCGGCACGGCCCCGAGCTGCGTGTGCACGGATCTGTGCAGCTCTGCCTTAGCGACCCTCTGGCCGCTGCCACTGCGTGTGCCCAAAACCTTCAATTTAGGCACAGCCGAGTCCCGGCGAACTGCGGGAAGCGCGAAGGGCCCTGTGCGGAGCTGCGGCCTGCGGCTG
>NW_008632379.1:0-29415 GCF_000691845.1 Merops nubicus
CCAGCACTGATCCCTGAGGGACACCACTCTTGTACAAAAAGCTAATTGGAGTCTTTGAAATGAATAAAGGAGACAATTCAGTATTACTCCCATTAAGGAGAAGTTTCACCCCGTGCAAAAGATTCAGGACTATTATTTGACCTTGCTCTAGAAAAGAGAAAGGCTAGTGATCAGGGTCAGCCTAAAAGATGTCTCCATCTTGGTGACATCTGCTCCTGTCCATGAATATGTTTTTTCTCTAGGATAATCTGGGGTGGATTATCTGAAGCAATTACTGTACTTGAAAGCAACTCACTATACTTTGACCAAAAAAAAAAAAAAAAAGAACATTTTCTGCCCATATTTTTTCTTAGCTCTGTTGATGTGCAGGGGTGAGGTCTTTCTTAAAGTCCTATTCTGTTGCTGCTTGATTCTGCTTTGACACTAACCATGTAAGACTGGTTTCATCTCCCTTTTTTTGCTTTAAAATATGTGCAAAGGTCCTGATGCAAGTTATTATATAGACCTCCTACTACCATTTTTATGTTTCTGTAACATGCAAATGAACAGTAATATAGCATAAAGTTTAGCTCAGATTTGCTCATAGTTTCCCATCTTCAGACAGGGAAAAACCACACAATATGTCTTCTTTCTGTGAGGAATAACATTCACCTTAAAACAACTCCTAGGAAAATTCCTACTATTAATTTTCATCAGTTTAGTCTATATTAAGAACATTAGTGCATGTAGGTATTAGGTGTACTAGAGTGTTCAAAAAGTCTGCTCTGAGTCAGACTGGAAAAAGAAGACAGCCTTTGTCAGAAGTATCAATACCAGACAGAGATTTATTCCTCAGAACAGACCTTTAATTTTCACCAAGTCAAGTTAGCTATAATTTTTGTTGTTTAGCTTGGAAGCAGATGTATTTACAAACATGGAAACCAGACATTCATTTCCATTCTTTCCACATTGTGTTTATTATTTGAAACCGTTTCTAAAAAGTTTTGTGAGAAATACATCCCTTCTTGGTCTCAGCCTTCAGCCAAATGACAAATTTCTTAAAGACTGTTTGATCATATTCTTCCTAAAAGTACATTGTGAACATTCAAAAAAAGAAAATTGTTAATATTCACATTTGATTATCTGATGGTTTACCACTTTTTGTTTCTGAGATGCTTCTAAAAATATTGTTTCCTTTTTGTAGTATCATAGAATGTTTTGAATTGGAAGGGATATGAAAAGGCCATCTAGGTCAACCCCCCTGCAGAGGGTAGGGACATCCCCAACTAGACCAGCTTGCTCAGAGCCCCATCAACCTTGAATGTCTCCAGGGATGGGGCCTCCACCACCTCTCTGGGCAGTCTGTTCAGTGTTCCACTGCTCTCACAGTAAAGAACTTCTTCCCAATGTCTAACTGAAATCTACCCTGCTCGAGTTTGAAACCATTGCACCTCATTCTGTCACTACATGCCCTTGTAAGCAGTCCTTTCTCAGCTTTCCTGTAGGCCCCTTCAGGTACTGGAAGGCCACCATAAGGTCTCCCCAGAGCCTTCTCTTCTCCAGGCTGAACAACTCCATCTCTCTCAGCCTGTCCTTGTGGGAGAGATGTTTCAACCGTCTGACCATTTTTGTGGCCCTCAAAGTGGATGATAATTCGGTGAATGATTTATGCTGTTTCCTGGTTGTATTGCTTTCTAAAGGGTCTCAGGGTCTCAAATAAGGAATTTGTAGGGGGTATACTTTTTGATTCACTTTATCGGGGTTACACACTTTTATGATTTTAGCTTAGATGACCAAAATATTTTTATTCACTTACAAATACTATGGTGTATGTGTATACCTATTTAAGTGCAAATAACAACCATTACTCAAACATAGTGAGCAAACAAAAATCACAAAGCAAAACATTTTTTCAAATACCAAACAAAACATTGAAAGAATGAAAGTGAGTGATTGGTTTCTAAGTTTGTAAATACGAATTGAAACATCCAACTGCAAGTAGCTTTAGTCCCCATAAGGAAACTTCATAGAAAAAAAAAACAAAACAAAAGCACTGACAATGTTAAGCAGTCTAAATACATGTCTAGCAAAACAAAATAAGTTTTAAATACTGGGATTTAAAAAAAAACAAATATTTTAAGGCAAACTTCTTAGAAGCCTAACCATGAATATTATTGTGCTATATTGTTACATAGTATAAAATTATGTAAACTTTATTAAAATCTGAGAAAAAAAAAGGATGCCACTTAATACATGTGAAGATATTTTGCTTAAATATTATGATAAATCATATTTTGGTTTTATCACCTCTTTTTTCTTTTTAGTCTACACTACTCACTTCTATAAATACAGCCATTGGTGCCAAACATACAGTTCCAAGCTGGCTTGTTATAGTCTACTTGCTGTGCTCAGTGTAGCTTCCATAGCTTAATTCTACATTTAAAAACATTGATCCACAAAGACAAAATTAATTTTATTTTTAGAAATCACAAAATTCCATATGTGGTTACAAAATGGGAATACCCATCAGACCTTACACCCTGCTAAATAGAGATAATGCACATTTTCACCACAGACTACAAATACTATATACAAAGTGCTCCTTAACCACGTTGTGGCAGTAAAGACTTGGAGAGCTAATGTGCCCCATTTGGGAAGGTCACTTAAATCACTAATGCCCAGGACTCTTAATAAGAAATAAGCATGCTTCAGATATAGGACATTAAAATTTGATGACTACTTCATACTAGTGTAATGTCTTACAAACATTCCTCTCTATATGGAAACAGAGCTCCTTATAGTCACAAACCTATTTAATAGCAATCTATATATAACTTACCTGGTTATTTTTAAACCTATATAAGGTTTCTAAACTATATTTGTACCTCTTCCTCACAGCAGCCATGCCTTCTGCTATTTTGAGGTGATAGTTGATACTCAAATAAATCCTATTTGCTATATTCAGCTCATCTTTATTTCTTTATTTTTGGTCTCTTATAACTAATGGCTGTGGGTCTTGTCAGTCTGACCTTGATAAGACCTTCTGTGTGCCACATAGGACAATATAGATTGACACCATTCATTATGGTAGACATAATATGCTTACAAAAGGGTAACAGAAGTCTGCAATCATGGACAATAAATTAATTTAAATTGAAGATTTCACATTATGAATGAGGTGGAAGAGTGAACATGTTCCCTGTGATTGGACAAAAATTAAGGGGAGTAGTACTCTAACTTTTCCACCAGATTCCTGCAACCTGCAGCTCAGGAAACGGGCTGTAGATTTTCATTTTTCAGTGGTAAATTGGGACAGAGAATGAAAATAATCTTATCTAACTTTAAGATGACTCCAGTGGAGATGCCAGAAACTGAGCTAGTCACCCCAGACCTTCTCCACAGTCACACAGATACAGAATTACAGTAGGGTGAGACTCACATGCTTTGTATGACATGGGTGTTCATCGATTATCCCACTTACAGGTATCTATATGGGATTGGAAGAATCCTAGTCTTAAAATCCAATGTTCAGGTGCAAATCATCTTTACCATCAGCTGAAGCTGATGGAAGCTGCAGACATTCAGCATTACTGAAGATCAGATTCTATTTCTGAAATATATAGTCTGTAGAGAAACCAATGTATAGTCTATAGTATGTGAAAACCACTTTCATCTCTAATCAGAAATATGTAACGGAAGGTAGTGATAATGCATCTTTAGGTCTGAACTCAACTACAAATCAGTTTTAATAGTTGATAAATGCTGTAACCATTTAATCAACTAAAGTGTATGCATGACACCTGAGAGGTGGAAGAATTTCTTTACTGAAAGAGTGGTTAGGCACTGGAACAAGCTGTCCAGGGAGGTGGTGGAATCACCATCCCTGCAGGTGTTCAAAAAGTGTGTAGACAAGGTACTTTGAGACATGATTTAGTGGTCATGGTAGTGTTGGACTGATGGTTGGACTTGGTGATTCTAGAGGTCTTTTCCAACCTTAATGATTCTATGATTCCATATAGTGCTGTGATCCATAGAAGAGTCTACAAATGACAAAATCAATAATCAGCTAACTCTTACAACCTTCTTCAATTTTCAATGTCAACACTAAATTATGTGCACAAGTACAGTACTGCTTTCAAGTTTATTTTAAATACTGGCCTTCTTAGCTACTGAAATTTATTCAGAAATGTATTCAGATTTAGAAACAAAAGCAATATAAAATACAGACTACTTTACAGATCTACCCATCTTAGAAGTTCCTATTTCTCTAGTAGAGCAGTTTGTTAAGACATAAAATGATATGCCAGACACAGTCTTTTCAAAAATGAGACAAGTTTCCTCGTGTCAAAGAAGTAGATGTCAGATTTATATATGGTAGAAGGTACTCTACTTGTATGTACAGGATAGAAAAAAGGCATGGAAACAGTTTTGACTTCATGCTCTAGAGAGTCCTATTTAATCTGATAAAGGTTTTATGAGAGGTTTAAGAAAGGGTTAAGAAACATCACAGACTGCATCAAGGGAAGGGGAAAAATAAAAAGTGGAGCCAAGGCAAGACCAAACATGTCTCACCTGTGGTACATGTTGATGCAGCATGGCACAGATTGAAGCAAAGAAAAATTTCCTTTCCTGAACCTCTGGAAAATGATAGTTTTCCTGGATGATGAGACTATGACCTGAGTGTAACAAGGGCTTCCCAATATTAGAAGAAACTGGGTGAAAACTTGCTGCCCTTTTGAAAGATGGTTACAATGTGATCTGTGGTTAAACTCTACATCTAAAGAAAGAAAAAATACTGAGAAGACTGGAACAAAGCTTGAAGTTTGAGGTACTAAGATGGTTAAAGAACAAGAAACCTAGGTATCTCAGCTGTGTGGACTGACTGCATGATGATACTGTTCTTTAGCATAATCCATGGAAGTAAGAAATGAAAACTCATTCTTTTTGCTTTGCAAAGCTACGTATGTATTCAGCTTTGTTGCTGCTACGGATGTATGATTTAAGCAGACTATCCTAGACTAATTCAAATAGATTAGATTGTGATGTCAATATTGGACGCTTGAATGTTAAGAGTCAGTTCTTTCCAACATAAAAAAAGTAGCTAATTTGATTTTCAGAAGACAGAAATACTGCTGAAAGCAATTGCAGAATCTCACTTTATTGAGAAAAGCACATACAAGTATTGAAATGGCTGCCTCAAGGAAGTAGATGCTAGTGAACTATAAGATCTTTTCCTTTATCCGTTTTTCCAGGCAAGTTGTTTTCGTAACAAAGAAAGAAACTAATATAAGTGAAAAATCAGAATTTTCTGTTCAGTTGCTGCAGTACATACATTTAACCATGACTCAGACACAAAGAAATACCTGTGAGTATGGTAAAATATTTGAAAAAGTAGCCCAGAGGTTCTCCATCCATGGGAATATACAAAACTCAGCAAGTCTGTGACCAGCCTGTTTAACTGGACTGCTTCAAGCAGGGCCTGGACTAGATGCCCACCAGATGCTGCTTCCTACCTCATTTATTCTATAATTAGAAAGGCTGGGGATTGATTTCACACCTAAGACAAAACCACCAACTTCAGGGTGAAAATCAGAGTGAAGAGCAACAGAGATATCTGCACTCAGAATATATCACAGAACAAGGAAGCCCGTTTTTGAAAAGGTTTTCCCAACAGCTGTGCAAAATATAGCTAAAAGTATTTACGTTGAGGTAAGTTTTCCAGTTTAGTTTTCTGATGTATTCAATATTCAAAGTTAAAATTATACTCATAATATAGCTGAATAAAATTATGGTAGGTAGATTTGATGCTCAACTTTTAAGCTTAAGTTAGGTGAGAAAGCACCAGTCTTTACTGTTGTGTTTGTTTTTTTCCATGCAGGATAGAAAGATGCAAACTAAAAATGTTGAAGATCTGAATTGTTTCTGGGATGTTGTAAGTTTTGAGTGCTGATTAAGGGAAAGGTATAATAAAGACTGGACTTCAGCAAAGTGTTCAACACTGTTTTCTGCAGCTTTCTCCTTGAGAAACTTGCAAGATACAAATTGGATGGGTGGTCTGTGAAGTGGGTAGGAAATTGTCTCACAGGCTCTGCTCATAATGTGGTGATCAATGCTTTTTACTTAGGCTGGCAGTCTGCCATAAGTGGAGTCCCCAGGGGATCAATAGTGGGCTCCATGCTGTTCAACATCTTCATAAATTGTCTGGATGATGAGGTTGAGAGCATCTTTACCAAGTCTGCTGACAACACTAAGCTGAATGGTAAGGTGGACATGACAGAAGGGATAGTCATCTTACAGAGCAACCTGGACAGGCTGAAAGAATGGTCTAGCAAGAACTATATGAAGTTTAACAAAGACAAGTGCAAAGTCCTGCATTAAAATATGAAATAATGAAAGCCCAGTACAAGTTAGGCTCTGTGGTGGGACAGCAGCCTTGTTGAAAGGGATGTGAGGGTCCTGGTGGACAGCAAGCTGAGTAGGAGTCAGCAGTACAGTGCTGCAGCAACAAAAGCAAATCAGACCTTTGGCTGCATCTGCAGGGACATTACTAACAGAGACAGAGATTGGACTGTTCTACTCCACTTAACACTTGTCAGGCTACACCTGGGGTACTGTCCATAGTATTCGTGGTGCCCAGAATTCAAAAAAAGACATGGACAGACTGGATAGGGTCCAAAGAAGGGCCCTGAAGTTGGCCAAAGGGCTGGAGAACCTGCCCTTTGAGAAAGGGCTGTAGGAGTTAGGTCTTTTCTGCTTGGAGAAGAGAAGGCTCAGGGTGCACTTCATCATAGTATTCCCTAAAATAAGCACTTAAAAGCTACAAAAACGATGGAGACTCTCTCTTCACAAGACTGGACCACATGATATTTTGAGGTCACTTACAACCTGGACTATTCTATGATTCTATGAAAATGAAAGAGATAAAACATATTTAATAGCACCTGGAATGCACCTGTGTAGTAAGGTATTGCTTCATCAGTGGTCAACAGCAAATTTCAGCAGTGACTTGTTAGATTTTGGCATCTGTGGCCTCTGGTTATTGCCGATATTGACTGTTCTCCATCAGCTCCCAAACTGACTGAACAGCTCTCACACAGCAACATGCAAACACTCTTCTTTCAAACAACTTTCCACGCATGGCATTAAATCTGCCAAAAAAAAAAAAAAAAAAAAGGAGACTGTCTTTCCAATGTTCCTCTCGCTGCTAATCCCCCAAGGTTTCCCTCAGTCAAGTAAGAAAAGGGCTCTAAAAAGAACATGGAGCCAAACTGGAAAAACTGACTAGGAAGGAAGGCAAGATAGCAAATATTGATCCATGTTCCTCTCTGTCTATTGTAACTTAACCCAGTAATCCCAAATCTCTGTTTCTCTTACTGTCTAGAAAGAAAATGTACTGCTCATATGTCCCCAGTTTATGGCAGAAGCAGTTGAATAAGAAATAATTTTTCCTTACTATGAGTTACTCTTTCAGCTCATGCTACCATGACTGTTAAAAATATTTAAAAACTGCTGCTGTTGAGGATTGGATCTTTGAAGTTCAGTGAGATGGGGTCTTGAACCATGTTCCTTATTAAACTGTTAAGGAATTTCATCTCAGCTGCCTTAATTTGAAAGCTTATGTTTATGAAGTTGATTCAACATTTACTGAACCACGGTATTTCTACCCCTGGTCAGATATGTACCATTACAATTGGAAAAGTTAATGACATTTCAACATTCCCTAGTAAGAAAAGCTCTCCAGAGTTGAACATGATCAACCTGTAGATCACTCAAGAACAGGCCACCTTCCCATAGGAGTTGTGTTTTGTTATAAACTTATGTTTTGCTTCAGCTATCTTTATTTTTCTGTAGGAGAGAGATAGGCTTGAATATCAAAGAGTCTCAAAGAATGATTCAAAATGGTTGTTGACAGAATCACAGTGTGATATATTGCAATTTATTAAAGAAACCAGAAAAGGATGCACTTTGTGTCTGTAATGGCAACTTTCTGATAACCTTCTTGCATTGCCTCTAGTAAAAAACAAACAAACAAACAAAAAACCAAAGAGCTTCTGGGATTATTTATTTATTATTATAAATGAGGGCTGAACCACCCTGTCAGGATCCTGTCACCTTCTGAATTAATTACTTCTGACTTTTGACTTGTAATCTGAAACATGGAACCAAATCTCGTTTCAGGCAAGTTTTACTAGCTGATTTCCTGCATTAAAAATAAGTTGTGTAAAAAGCAGAGCCTGGGAGGGGAAAAACAAGCCCTGCTACTGGTATGGATGCCTAGTCTTCTGTTGCTCTTTCTCGTTCTCGTAGATTGGTAATTACACACAGGAGGCTGGATGTTTTTGTGGGTGACTCATTTTCAGTTTCATAGGCTTTTAAACTCTTGTTTGAGTGAAGTTGGTGTAGTGAGCCGAAGCAGGTCAGACCTTAGATCATTTGAACATCAGGGTGTAACAGTCCCACCCTCCTGTGCCTTCATGTAAAAGCTGAGGAACACATCCCAAAACGTGAAGGTCCTCAGTGTCCTCAGGCCTTACAAAGGGAAAGTGAGTCTCTGATATTGAACTCACTGCACCTTCTGTTTAAATTGTGCCATGACTCCACAGTTACTTTGAGGCATCTAAGAGTGCAGCTTTTTATTATTCTTTTAAATGTTATTAATCATTATTTTTTAGATAAAAGTTAGATATTTGAGGTTGAACTCAACAAGCCAGGAACAATCCAAAACTTATATTGTGGTAGTTTTCAAGTTTCCTTCCTAATTTATGAAGACTGTGTGGGAGAAGACAACAATCTGTACTCAGGAGAAATGCAGTGAATCAGCCTGTTCTTTACAATGAAATGTTCTTTTACGCAGCTGTTGTACCTTGGAGAAAAAAACAAATAAACTTCAGATTCTACTTCAATCAATCGCTTATTTTTTTAAGGAAAAAAAAAAAAAAGAAAGTTAAGCTATTCCTAAAACAAAATTGCTACTCAACAATGGAATCTACAGTCTTATTTTAATTTTTGGTATTGTTTTGAAACACTGTATAATACCCCCTGGCCTTTCTTTTTGGCTGTAGGAGCAATACTGAATAATCACACTAGAATATTATGAAAGTTAGGCAAAGGCATAGAAAAAGAAAAGTGCAGAGATCTGTTGTCCCAGGGAAAGATCTGGGAGGCGTTCTTCCCTAAGTGTCCCTATGTGCAAACAGCGCTGCTTGAGATGCCTTTTTAGGAAATCCAGAATGTCATCTTCATACCCAGCTGTTTAGCTAGAGGAAGCACATCCCTCACTGCCTTTTTATCCTTAACTGTGCACGTCTGTCAACAATAACTGTGTCTTGCTTTGCTTTGTTACTGTGCAGGGACATAAGAGATGACAGAACAGGTAGTTATGCCCACAGAGTCACTACAAAGAGACACCTGGAGAAGTCAGGTCAGTGTGATCTGGCCTGAGCTGAATTATCACCTTTTATCCTTACTCTGTGAAGTAAAGGACAATATGGAAATGGTCTGGTAAACTCAGTGACAGCATAGAGCAGTGACTGCTTCTCTATACCTTCTCTGGAACAAAAAACTAAGGAATGAACACAGATGTCCTCAACATGACTGAGGACTGATAGTTTTCAGTTTCAGCCTGTATAAACTACCCTACCACTGTGACTGTGCTGTGAACACAACAACATGGATTTTAAATTCTGGGAACTTGATGTAAGACCTAAGGCATTGTGGGACCACATGATCCAAGAGACTACTTGAATGGCTTTGACGTCTTTTCTACTACTTGTCCTAATGTAAGAAACTCCAGGAGTAAGACTGGAAGTTCTCCATTCCTAGGAACTCTCACCAGCAATATCTTTGCCAGGCACAGTCCTCTGCAGTCCAGGTCTCTTGGGAGGTGCAACAGATAAATGTTCCTTCATGCAATCCTGCTTCACTTTGTGATCTGACCAGATATAGCAATGGCCTGGCAAAACTGAAGACCTCAGTAACAGCTGTTTTTGTTCACTGTGGACATCTGCTTTAAGCCTCAAGGGAATTCTAAGGCTTTTGGCAGTGCCTCCATTCCAGGCTGCTGTTATGACTACACATATTTGCATTTTAATTTATATGAGGAGAAAGGGTTTCAAGTATTTTTTCTTAGTGGCAGACCTAGCCTTGGTCACCATGCCTTACATGACTATTTCAGCCACAGGTGGATCCAGCAGTTAAAAAAGGCCATCTCCTATCTTCCACATGCCAGAGGCCACCAAGAAACTCATGGTCAGAACTCCTTGACAACGGCCACGTGAGGTATAAACCACCAACTGCATTAAATAGAAAATAGCCATTCACCATTTCTGATCTTACTCTTCCAGAGGCAAAACTCATTGCAGCTGAAAGCAGGACCTTCACATTTTCAATACATTCCTCCCACTCCCAGCCTCCTCCTCCAAAAACACCTTAGAGCAAACCTTGCATCAGGCAACATAAACTATAAAATGCTTTCCTCAAAGCAAGTTCTGCCTTGCAGCAAAATGTGAAATCCTAGCTCACGGCAGAAATTTGAAAAGGTACTCTGTGAAAAATGAGTAGGAATCAGGCACCAAGGCATATTTACAAATCCTATTTGGTGAGGATTTGAAACTGGGCACTTGAAATCTTTCTCAGATCCTGAACTTCATTCAGTGGATTTGTCCTGTTTCTTTTTCATCTGCAAGGTATGGAACAAAGGCAGACAGCTTTCTTTGGTCCCATTTCACAGGCATTGTAAAAGCTGCAGTTTACTTCCACTGCATACAGGTTTTTCCCATTCAGAGCAAAACAGTTGTATATTCATGCAGTTGTATCTACTGCCTGGGTTAAAATGTTTCAGAAGCTTGATCTGAAATACAACAGGGATAAAGTGATGATTCACCTACTTGTGTTGACAGCTTATTTTACTGAGCATTACAATAGTTTAACTTCTCCCAGCAACACACAAATATGTTCATGTACAGCTGATACTGTGCCATTTTGGGCTTTTGTTAGCTTATTTATATTTGTATGGTAGGTCTAATTGCAAAATGAAGATCCAGGTAAACCTGTTTTGATTTGAGGTGTTTAAATCTCTAGGTTCAGTCTGGAAAACTAAAAATGTGGTGTGGAATTTTATTCCAAACTTTTCCTTCCTTGACATTCAGGGTGGTAGCAGCTGTTAGTGTTGGTGTTAATACTTCTGTGCCCAAGAAGACCCAGCAGGTAACAGATTGTTAATGATTATGTAAAGTGATCATCTTTCAAACATTTCTAAGGTACCTTTTTATTATTATTGTCATATGCAATAGCACTGACTAGAATTCAGCCCCATCACTTACAACAGCCCTTCGTCTGAGAAGAAATCAGACTGTTTAGTTTATGCAGAACATCAAATACCTCACTGGGGGAAAAAAATGAATTCTACTTTTCATGTTAGACATGGGAATATTTTCCTTTCAGTCATGGAATGCAAGGACTAGCATATCATTGCAAACTTTAATTTCTACATATAGCTGATATTCTAGCCAGAATAAGACATGACAAACAATGGCCAGTGTTGCAAATACTTATGCAGGTGCTGAATTTTAAACATGAAAATAGTCCATTGAAATTCAACAAGGATAGTAACATGAAATCAAAAACAATGCTGATATTTAGAGACAAAAACGTCTCTAAACTACTTTTTGAGTTGCTGCTCAGGGATGTCAGTTACTAATTACCTGGTTGATGTAAAAATGTATTTCCTAGGCATACTTCAGAAGCTGGCCATCTTTCATTCAGTTTTCTAGAAGAAATCCTACAGCAGAAGTATAATACATGTTTCTATGGGCTATGTAGGCCTCCCTTTTCTCTACAATCTTACATTTTTTCATGTGTGCATTGTGTGTACATTGGGAGTGAATTGGTGTCCTGCTAGTGGCAGCAAGTGCTCAAATAAACAGCAAGTCCTGCTCAGTCCTGAAGCAGAGAGAGGAATGGGGGCAAGTACTGAAACTGAATCAATGTGTTCTGAAACAAGTCAGCGTCAGAAAAGTGATGGTTGGAAATGCAGCTGAGCTCTAGGGTGAGCTATTTTAAGTACGAAGAATGAATTGTATCTGACCTCAGAATTAGCCTGCAGGTTGTACACTCTTCTGCAACGCATGACAGGATTGTCAAGTACTGAGAATAACCATATGAATGCATCAGGCTAGCAGAGCTGGGCTTCAGATCCAGCTTCTTCTCCTTGGAGGCTGGCACCCTATTTGCCTTCCTCTTTTGGGGGACATGAAGGGGAGCAACAGGCTGTGGAGGGTAACGAAAGCTTTTGCTTGGCTTTTTTTTTTTTTTTTTTTTTTTTTTTTCCCTTTAAAAGTTGAAAGGTCTCAATTTCATCCCAATATGGAATGGAAAACTGTTTCTTGAATATGTTCCTGGAATAGGAATAAATGGTTTTCTATTCATTTCTATTCATGGTTTTTCATTCTTTCTATTTACAGCCATAGATTTCAGATTATGAAACCTGGAGTCTAAACATCTTTAGTAGTGGTCCTCTCAGGAGATGCTTAGTATAGTTGCTCATGTCTGAGTGAAGATGGAGGGCAATTGCCTTGTAAAAAGCATCCCACCCTTTTCACTTCTTTATTTTCACAGTATTTCTTTGGCCTTCAAATAACACCATCCATTTAGGAGAAGGGAAAAAAAAAAGGTGAAAGCTTGTCATAAATAATTATATAGTCCTGCAGTCCTCTTAGCAATATTCAGCAGTTATTTTTGAAGCATGCCAGCATTAATACACAATTGTTAAAGTGCTTCAAGTTATTTGCTTTTTATGTAGTGGTGAATTTTTCCACTGATGTTTTTTATTAGATGAGAACAATGCAACTGACTGAGAGCTTGTCATTATATTATAAGTGTGGTTGCCCAGGCCAAAAAAAAAAAAAAAAAAAAAAAAAAAAGAGAAAGAGTATCAGTAGATAGGAAAAAAAAAATGCACAAATATCCACTGATATATATCTGACACCTCTGTTGAACAAACTGGGGCAAGATGATTCATAGTATGATGATTTCATTAGATCAGGGATATTGCTAATTAAGTAAATTGACATTGCAGCCAAGTGCTTAATCTTCCAGCCATTTTTCTCTTTACCCTTTTCTGGAATCCTGTGTCTCTTATTACGTTGTTAGGTGAAGATCCCTGACTTTTCTGCCTTTAAATTCATCTAACATAACAAGTTGCATGGGAACAATCTGCCAAGATGTTCTGGGAAACGTGCTGGTGCAGCATATAGCTGGTCTCTTACTAAGCAGCAGAGAGCTTTACTTTGGTGCTCTGTGATCAGCACTGTCACTTCCTCATTTCCATGTAGCATTTAAAGTGTTGCTTTTAACTAGTGAAACTGAAATAGGACTCTTTTACCTAGTCAGCTTAAGAACCTGTCTCTGCTGTGCAATGCTATCTCTAGAAAATTCAGAAGCTAAAATACCTAAGTCTCTTATAATTACCATCAAAATTTGACATGTGGCAACCTTAACTTCATCAATCTCAGCAACTTTTAATGTCAAGATACAGAAACTGCAAGAAATACTGAACTGGGAAAAAAAAGGGGGGGAGCGGGAGGAATCTTTATTATAATGCATTATTTTTACACTTGGATAACTTTTAACATTATGAAGAACCAAAAGTTCATGTTGAAGAAGTTTTGCCATTTCGTCTGATCAAAAAGGTGCTAAGAAGAGCTTATTATTAGTCTTTTATTAGTTCTTTGTGAGACTGAGCTAAAAATGTCTAAAATCATCTTTCCCATCACCTTGCTGGGTATCACTTGCATTGGTGGTATGTTACTGCTGTAAGAAAACAAAATGCTGTGATTAGACTGGCAGAGTGCTCAGTTCAAGTGTCATAAGCCTTGAACCTCCTCACAGAGGAAGAATTCACTTCAGATGAGTTCAGCACCTGCAAAATGAGTCATAAGACCAGAAACAAATGGCATATAAATTTTGAGAAGTACTCTGGGTAGGCAAATACCATATACAAAACATTTGTGAATGGTTCTACATAAACCATAGTCCACTCTTGATTTTAACTATGCAAATAATGTAATCAGATGAGAGTTGCACCTTCACTCCACTCCCAGAGTCTAAGACACAATAGACATTTTAATCTTAGCAGGAGAAAATAGTTTGATCTACATGGTATTCAGTCAGACTGGAGTTCAGGCAGAACGGGTACTCCTATTTGTGTAGATGTGTCCTGGATTTGTTTACTTGCAGATACTGGGGCAAGTGAAATGCAGGTAGCAGAGGAGTTTCAAGGCTTGAGTTAATGTTTTTGTACAGGAAGTGCCATTTTGAGAAAAGGAAGGATTGCCATACAAAGGACACAAAAGGATTTGTAGAATAATGAAATATTTTAAGATAACTTGACAAGAAGAAGATAAATCTTTGCCGTAGAAAATGAGCACATCTAAACAGACGGAACAGAAATAATATCACATGAGCCCAAGGGCTATCATGCAGTTTGTGAACAAGGAATGAACTAGAAGCTAAATTTCATGGGTGAAGGACAGACCAGTTCTAGTTAAAGATATTGTGAAGGGAAAAATTAGATTATTGAGGATGTGTGGCATTCAGAACAGGTATATTTAGGGATAACAAAGAGGAAGATAAAAATACCAGAGGTCTTACTGAGAACATCTGAAGTATAGAAATTAACATGTAGGTAGAGTCAAGCCATGGTACTTCTCCCAGGTGATTTAGATATTATAGACAATTTCAATTTCAATTTTATTTTATTTTATTTTATTTTATGTTTTAAATTTTATTTCATTTTATGATTGTGTTAAAATTCTGGCTAGAGTTTATTTTTTTTGTCCCAAATGATGGTTGATCATTACATATGAGCAATAAAAAATGTGACTGTGTGGGCTGGCTATAATGAAGCTGGGATTTTGTGTTCATTCATCACAAGATGTAACTCTTAAGTGCATCTGTTATTTATTTCAAGATCTTTTTTTCTTATGGGTAGCTTTATAGATCATCCAGCTAATGAGGATCTTTGTAGAAAATCATCAGGAAAGAAAGCACATAGAGGTTTCGGTGTGGTGTCTCTGTGATGGGTTCAGTCATGACAGAAGGATTACAGAAAAATAAGGTTTACTTCATACAGATTTAGTCATACAGGCTTTAGCATACAATTTGAGAGTCATCAAGGCTCTGTTTATTAGTGCTGCACAGAATGTCATCTGTTATCTTACACACCTGCCTTATGATGTAGAGAACTGTCATGTGAAGGTGCTTATCTCTCTCCAATTAATATAGAGAACCTAAACAGTAGCTTAGATTAGACACTTCCAAGTGGCTGATATAAATCTTACTTTAGGAACAAAAGAAGAATCTCTCTGCTTAGGCTAAAGCCTTCAAGAAGCCTTTCCAGGAGAGAGAAACATGCAGGTCTTGAAAACAGAAAGTGAAAGTTTGGCACAGCCTCAGCAGGTACCTGTAAAGCTCCAGTCTCAGGCACTAGGCTGTCCCTCTCCTCTAGAAAAGGAGGCATATGGTGACAAAAGCCTGAGTGCAAAAACATCTGACCTCATCTAAAACTCTCTAGTCATGTGTTGCTTATATATAATTACTGTGAACTTCAGCACCAACATAAACAGTGAGCTGCTGACACAAGGGGAGCGAATGGAGGTAAGGCAGAAGCTTGAAGACAGTCACATGCATGAATTAGTGCACAGTGTAGAGACTTGTATTTGTATTGTCTGTGCAAACAGCAGATGCTGTTTAAGGAAATACCTTCTCAGCTGTTTGCTTACTGGAGGTTACCGTTCTTGCAACTGTGCTGGTAGAAAGGCACATGGGTGCATCAGCAGCTCCCACCCTGCAGATCTGCATCTTCATGCAAAACCACTTTTATTACTGGCATTAGCTGAGGTGCTGGACTTGATGTTCCCACCAGGGAGATGTGGGCATGAACGGAATTCTGTCATGAGGAGGCAGAAGGAAATGGTGGGCAGTGGAAAGCTGTAAATTAATTGCTCAACAGCCACCAGAGGTGCTCTGTCGAAGCCCTAAATTGGTGCAGAGTTTGATTATTCATTTCCTTCAAAAACCTCTGTCTTTAATTACAGCAAGCGCTGTAATCGGACTTCTGCTTATGGTAGGGAACAGGCTTCCTGCTATAGCAAGCTGTTGAAGGCAAGAGAGGTCTAAAGGCATAGACAAGAAATAGACATTTAACTCCTATTGACTTTCAGTGTAAACGGGTGTTTAGTGTAACCAAATGTTGCATTACACACCTTCCAAACATTTCCCTGTGGACCTCAGTGAGTGTTTTTTCAATACATTTCTGAGATGTGTTTAGTCTCCTAGAAATTGCTGTGCTATTTTTGCATATTCAGATCTCTGTAACTGTATCATTCCAGTTTGGAGAGGCCAACTGTTCCCTCTGTTTTCATATGAAGATAGAATGAATCAGTGTTACTTCCACCCATATTGCTGTTCTCCCAAATGCTTTCACAGATGTACTAGGAACATGGAGTTCTGCAGTCTATAATGGTAATGCCCCAGACTGGGCTGTTTCCAAAGACCACCCTGTAGGAATAATGTGCAATTATAAGTAACTCAAGACTGGCAGGAATTATCACATGTTGTATGAAGAAAGATTCCACGAAGGTGTTTAAGTGATAGCAAATCTCTAACAGGAAAAAAAATAAAATCCCAGAAGCAAATAGGCCTCCAGTGATCTGATTTACATCTTTAAGGGGAGAAAGTTATTGTGTCTCCTAAGACTGGCCAGCCCAGTACTTGCTAGATGACTATGAGGAAACTCTACCTACTGGCATATCATCTTTTTGATTTATTGTGTACATTTGAGCTTGCATTCAGGAAGGCTGGTACCACTCTATATATTCTTTTCTCCTCAGAAATATGATAGAAAACTAGTATATCCTCCTAAGTATACGCACACATCACTGTGCATCACTTGTATTAGCTCAGCACAGGTACCATTGTGAGCTCAGAATGGAACAACTAGTTAAATGTGCATTCCTGATGACGGAAAAGATGAGGGAATTACTGAATAAAACAAAATACAATGGTTTGGTGATGAAGACAGAAGTGAGAGAAAGGCCTTCAGCTGGTAGACATTTAAATTAAGATTGGGAATTTTTTTTCTTGACTCTCCAATAGCAATAACATCAATAACAGTTAAGAATAAAGTGAAGAATAACAGTTAAGAAAAAAATGAAGGCCATGTAAGCCTTCCCTATCTGTGAGACACTTAGGCTCCACCAGCTGCGCTGGCTTGCTTCGTACATCTGGGCTCCAAAATGGGTAACAAGAAAACTCTGAGAGAACTATTTTAAGAACTCTGGCACCAAGCAGAGTGGGTAAAGAAAAAAAAAAAAAAAACAACAAACCAAACAAAAAAAACCCCAAAAACAGAAAAAGAAAAAACTCTCAACCCTCTACTTCTTTACTGAAATCAGTCTGTTGAAAGCACTTCTGTTTAGCTGCCACAGCTCACCAAGCAGCCTAATGTGCCAGCTATTAGTACCCAGCAGAGAGCATGTTTGCAGCTATTCAGCAAAACTATCACATGTCCTCAGCCAAGGAAAGAGGGATCAGCTGCTGAACACTGGAGCTGATGAAGAGCAGAGCTATTAAAACAAGCAATAAAAGAAAAAAAAAAAATCCAACCCAGAATGGAGGCTGCTTTTTTTTTTTTAAACCTAATGGATGACATTTATAACTGGAAAGTATGATTCAGAGTGTGCTGTGCCAGCATGGGGTCTTTATGATGTTTTCATCTTGCTCGTTCTTCTTCCTCTGCCGGGACCATTCTGTCTTGTTAATTTGTGAGTTTTAGTTTCCTTCCAGTGTTTAGTGTACATGTGCATTCGTGTGCATTCGTGTGTGTGTGTGTGTGTGTGTGTGTGTGAATAGTGACCATACCTCAGTGAACTGGAAGTAAAGTGATAAACTACTCAGCTAAGAACATTTCTAGGGAGTAGTGAGTCTACTTTACAGTGATGGGACAGCTTAGATAAATTACTGCTGCCAGAGTGTTATTGCTGCCAAATTTGGCAGTGACGTGAGTGTGGGAGGCAACCACCCACTTGCTAAGTGAGGGCAGAATGGACACAGCTCCATCTCTGCAACCACTAATCTCACCCAAGAAGCTTTAAAAACAGAGAACTCTCTGTCCCTTTGTAGCACATGAGCAAGCAGAATCCATTTGCCACAGAGGTTCTCTGTAAAGCTATCTCTAGCATGCAACTGATAAAATTATACTACTTCTTGCAATGACATTAGAGTCTGAAAAACCAGGCCAAATTCCAGATTCTGGTTCCAGAACATTCTCCTTACATTGCTGGATCAGCCCTGCAGCATTTCACAGGAAGAATACATTGAGGAACCCCTAGTATAGGAGAGTCTCATCCTGACATAGAGTCAGCATTTTACAGCAGCTTCTCCTACTCTGCAACAACATGTCACAGGATTTGCATTGGTACAAGCAAACTGTCATTAGCAAAGTAATCCCCAAGGCCCATGCAAGGCAATGTCACATAAGCACGGCTGCTTGGTAGCACGGCAGCTGGGTCCCCCCATGGCATCCTGAGGACATGGGGGGGTGCGAGGAGCCCACAGAGCCTTTGCCTTGCTTTTCCCACAGCTGATATGGGTCATGCTCAGCGCAGCTGAAAATTGAGCCCTCAGGCAGGGAGCTATAATGAATTCACTAGATTAGGCAATGAAAGGCAGTGCGAACAAAACAACCAGCTGGCTCAAGAATATTTCATGCTAGCATAAAAATGGTACACGAATGGAGGAAATAAGCTTCAAAACTGCCCCCTTTCATGCCTCTGAAGATCATGCCCATTTTTTCTTTCAAACACATTGTTGTAGTCTGCATAGGGCTGTGAAACTGAGGTGAAATAAAGGCATTTTCACCCTCTATGTGCTGTAATAGGTTGTAGTCATTAGAAACAGTAGGCTGTCCTCATGCAGGAATGTTATGCACCTTGGTAAAAACTGTTCATGGAGGAATCCTATCTGGAACTCTGAGATCTTAGGTGGGTTTTTTGTTTTTTTGTTTGTTTGTTTTTATAATTATTGGAATCCAACCCAGTTGTTCAGCTCTTTGAGGCAATTTTTTTTAATTTTGGACAATTAAAAGCCTTTACAAATATTTATGATAATTTATCTAAAGAATCACAAAAAGTAAAATAACTTACATAGGGTAGCAGAATTCCAGAATCAGAAATTGAAATAAATGTTTTACCTTTGTTGCTGGAAGTGGAACAAAATTTTCAGTATAGTCTAGAATGAGATTAGATTCCAGTTTATTTCTTTGTTTTTGTCCTATGTCTAGGATTGTGTCAAAACCCTATGCTACAAAATGTTGTTTATCCTTTAGCTGAGAGATATCTTTTCATATGTGAGCCAATCCACCCACACTCTTCCTGTGATTATCCTCAAGAAATGAGAAGAAAATTCCATACAATCTGCCTAACCGATAGCATTGTATTTACACTTCAACCTTAGTTTCACTTGACTAATAGTTTCCCTTCCTTTCCAGTTCCCACAAAATGTGTATTCCCCTGACAAGTTTTTGGAAAATGCATGGCAGTTACTGTATTGGAGGAGTCTCTCCTATGGATGCCACTCTTACCACAGAAAAGATGTAGGTAAAAACAGCCTCACATTTGGCATTTGAAGGAGTGAAAGGCAACACTTAGGAATTGCTGTACAGCATTCCCCTTACAATCTCCTAAGGAAATCCACCGTAAAATACAGTATGTGCTGAGAACAGGCTGCATCACCTAAATATGGATTGCTTTTGGCTTCATCTCTTCAGAAATCCCCAGAGCAGGTGCCAAATTAAGTCACCCTGCTAGCTGCTTTCCATGGCTGAAGGTCAGTAATAGTTAACATGGAGAGGAATTTGGCCAGCACATCCAGCAATTCAAAAGCACCTCTAAGACTGCTCCAAACCACCAATGAATTCTTACTTCAGGAAACCTCAAGTGTAGAGCAGTTTAGCTTTCCTTTGACATGGAAGCGGGTTACAGTTTTAAGGAAAACATATTAGTCTTGCATATCAGTGTTACTTTATGCCATATTAATCATCTATTTATAACTCAAACATTCTAAATTAGAACCATTAGATGTAAATATATTATGAACTGACAGACGGCAAAATATTCCATAAATCTGATTTGGAAAAGAGAAATATTAATTCATATATATCTGACTAATGACTAATTGCAATTCTACAGTTGCAATTTCAGAAATATGATTTTCTGAAAGAAGTGCTGACAACTCATGTCAAACTTTGAAGATTAGTATGTTTAGCTATAATTTTTCTCTCATTTGAATCTTACTTTGTTGTCTGTGTGTTTTTTTATTGCCTTCTTTGTTTCTTAGAACAGTTGCATAAATAAAGAATTTTTGTTGCTTGAAAGCTTTTTGATCTCCTTTTCATTTCCCACCTGCAATTATAACTCTTTCTTGGTCACATCGCCCATTGGATGCAGTGCAAAGAATTCTGATAAATGTCTGAGTAAAGAACTATTGGCATCAAGTAGAAAATAACCAGCTGGAACTGATGAACTCTCAAATAGCCTGTTTGCATGCAAGAATCATAGATAAGAAAGAATATAATCAGAGAAATATATAAAATAGTTTATGCAAGCTATGCAGTGCAAAGTCAGTGCACAGAATTGAAAATCTCATGAAGGTGATTGGTGTGTAATCTGGTTAGCTAGAGAATACTCAAGCATGAATACAACGCTAGTGATATATTATTATACTTTATTTCATTAAACAGTGAACTAGCACAGCCCTTTTTCTTGCACATCTAGTTCAATTCAGGCTGGGAATACTTTTAGGAATATCCTTCTGCATAGACAAATTTCATTGTCCAGTGAAACACACAATAAGTGTGTGGTAGGCCTATATTCTTATTGGTTTGCTATTTTGCCTTTTCCCTTATTCCTCAGACTGTTATTTGCATTATATCTAAGTCCAGACTCTAAGCAAGTGTAAAACAGTATAACTCTCTGAATGTCAGTGGAGGTGCATTTAAATTCTGCGAGTCAAGAAGCTAGCATTTTTCTGAAACAAATATATAACAATTATATACTATTGCTTTTTTTTTTTCTTCAGTAAACTGGGGTCATATTGACCTTAGCACAGACCTTAGACATATTTACTATGTGAACACAGAAGTATGGATTGCAACCCACTTCCCTCTTTTAGATGTGAAATTAATTAAAAAGCAGTTGTTGCTCCTGGGCTCTGTCCATTCTGTTGCAGTGCTTCATAATTTTCAAAGCATAAAACTGATGGCAGAGAATATAGCATGTACCAATAGTCCTAGTTTTGGCCTCTTCTTTTGAAGGAATTGGAACAGAAGAAATTACAAAAAGGTTTTCCTGTCAGTTTACACTTTTGCTAGAGTGGACAGTAAAGTTACCTATCCTAGTTTTGGTATTCTTGGTTTGCTGCCTAGACAGAATGTGATAGCTAATGCCTATTCTGAAAAATCTTCAGGTTAACATGGAGTGAAGATTAACTCACAGTTGTAGATTATTGTAATTATACTGACTTTTTAGACAAACAAGCTATGTCTTTGCTCATGAGTAATAAGATAAAAATGTTACTGGACTTTAGACCAAGTTAAAAGAATGTGGCACAGAGAGATTCAGTAATAAACCCAGAAGAATAACAACCAGAATAGACAATCTTGTGGTCAAAGTTGGTTTGTGTCCACAATCACACTGGTATTTGCCATAGCTCTTATACAAGTGCTGTGTATTAATAAGCATGGATAACGTTAAAGCTTTGCACTGCAGTTTGAACTGAAACAGCTTATCACTTCATAACAGAGATGCTCCAAATGCTTTCTCTGGTTCAAAAGCAGTTGCCCTCTGGAACGACTTAATAGGTGCTTCAACTTCAAATCTAGTTATTGAAGTCTGGAAAACTCTTTAATACACGGGTTGTATCTGCTGCAAGTCCATCAAAGCTGCTGTGAGTTTACACCGTCACAAAAGTGAAAGAAAAGCAGGCACTGTGTATCCTCTCATTACCAAGAGACTCTGTCTATTTGGAATGGCACTTTGGGGCTCTGCATGAGCTCTGCAGCATGACCAACCAAAGCAGAACTTTTAAAGCATACTGTTTGAGAGTTCAGGTAGACAGTGTATGTAAATGAGGAGGTAGAAACCATTGTTAGGCTATCCCCAGTCTTTTGATAGTCTTACACACAAAGAGAGATGGAAATTAGAAAATTATTTAAGAAACTCTGACTCTGAGAGAGACACATTTTGTATATGACCCTTATAAAAATGTCAGCAACACTGTATTTGCCTTTCTGCTTTGAATCAACACTTTCTGGCTAGGTAAGATACTGGCAAACACATTTTGCACCCAAGCAGATTCTCGAAGAATTGTCATGTGGAGCATCACTTATGTGATATCTCCAGTTCCCGGCCAAAGCGGTCACAGACACACGCAGGAGTGCCACTCTTTTCCCTCTGAGAGGACAAATCTCAGAAGGATTCTTTTACCAAAGATGACAAACTATTTCATGGTAGACTTTCAGGTGACACGTCTTATTTAAAATCATAAATGTAGTCACTAAGGGGAACAGTGTGACTCTTTGACTGCAACCATCAATACAGTGATGTCACTTAGCTCTTCTTTGCTTCATATTGTACAGATGACACAGTCCCTCAGCTTTCTTCATGTCGGCTTGAGTTCATTGCTTGGGTGAGAAGTATTCACATGAAGCACATCTGAGAGAAGCTGGCAGACTGAGAGAGGTAGTCTGAGACTGAAGGAGCAATTTAGCCAAGTTTGTGAACTGAGAGTATCCTCTAAGTCTTCTAGGTGCACCTTGATACCTGCAGCAATAGCAGCCAGGGAGTTTTCTTATGTTTTGTTTTCTTATTTATAAATGTATGTGCAAATGTAGACTTTTCACTATTTGGGTTAACTGGAGTAGGTAGTAGTATAGTCCAGGTTTTAAAATCGTTTGAAACTTCAGAAAGAGTAAAACATGGTTTGCTTTCTACTCCATGTCTTTGCTGTTTAATCGCTATCCCAGCTTCCACTTCTGTTCTGGATGCACATTAATTACTGGCTTTTTAGTTCACTGTACATGAAAGACAGTCTTTTATATGGCAAAAGGTTACATTACCAGAGGAATACATGCTCATACTCCCCACATTTAGTCTAGCTTTTGCTGGTTGGGAGGTATTTATTTGAAATCGTATCAGTTTGTTTTTATCAATAAAGTGAATTTTTGTATAATATATACATTCATCCAGATCATTTGGAATGGATGCATCATATAAATTGATCAAATAATTACATAAATTGTATAACTGTTGTAGATGTTAAAGCCAGAGTTTACTGGAAAATGCCCATATAATGGCTGGTGCAGAAACTAAGGCATGACTGTAGTTTATCAGGCACTGGCATCTGAAGGTCTCACTTTAATAGTTTGTGCTATTACAGAAGAAATATTACTTCATTCCCAGCACGGGGGAATGAAACTATTTCACATGTTGATACAAACACAAGCAGTTGGCTGTAATAATTTATTGATTCAGTCTCTCACTGTTATGCAATAATACACAGCTGTTTTACCAGGTCAAAGAGAACTTTTTAGTTCACTTCTAAGGGTACATTATAATCTCTGTATTAATTTTCCTGAACAAAACCATTACTCATCACAAATGTTTTAGCCATACATTCAGAAAACAGGCAGCACAGCTTGTCAATTTTTACAGACTACCATCGTTTGGTGCTGCTAGAGCAGGATGAGATCTAAGTAAGTGCTCTTCCATTGAGAAACTGTCCAAGACCTTAATTCCTGTAACAATTCCAATTGAAGTACCTCTTAAGAGCTTAACAGGGTGGATGGCAGCAAAAATGAAGCCAAGTTTTACAACATAGACCTGTTCCAAAGGGGATTCAGTTCAACAGGAGACTTCTCAGTGATTTCACAGTGATTTCTCAGATTTTATACAAGGCTTTCAGTGTAAAGTTTTTTCTCACTGTAATTTGAGAGAGTGAGGAAACAAGACAGACATTTCAAATATGTATCTTTTGATTGGAAGGCCTTGTTTCCAGTGATTGTATTTTTAACATCTACTAGTCAGGTATCATCTTTCACCATTGTACTAAACTGTATTACTGATACTTTTGTTGCTTAGGTTTCTATGAAAAGACGGAAGTTCTCTATCAAAAGAACAAATGTGTGCTGGAGTATAAACAATGAAGACTGTTCTGCTAACTCACTTGTGTGTCAGTTTGTAAAGATAGCCAGATATAAAAAAATTTACAGTCTGGATTGAGTTTGGATAAACATCTATGAGAGCAAGCTTTCTTATCAGATTCCGGCACTTCCACTTGGCATCTTAGCTGGAAATACCAGAAGAAAAGACTTTCTGTTAAAGCATGGTCATTTCCAGCTCTAATCCCTGGTGGACACCAGAGGTGCCAAAGCACTTTTGCTCATGAAGGGTTCAGTGCAAGTTCAGTTTCAAACATAGGCTAAGTTTTTCTTTTGTTTTTCTTCCCTGAAGCCTTTATGTGGGGTTGATTTGTAAGTACGGCATTTTTTTTTAAACCCTAACTGTAAACTAGGAGGGCCTTCACTTCTAATTGCTATCTGAGGATGTGACTCAAGCCAATAGTTTTGAAAAGGACTACTGATTTTGCATATATTAATTGTCAGGTTTTCTGTAAAAGAGAGAGGAAGTGGTTAAGGTATTGGATAGAACTCTTCTTAAGTTAATTATTAAATCTAACCTTTTTTCACAGAATGCATAGCTATCTTTTTCTGCCTGAAGAGACGTAAGCAGCAATTGATTATAACCCTAAATACTACCCTAATCACTACACTTCAGCAAAGTCTGAGTGTGGGAGGAAGGAGAATCTTCTTGGCTACTTTTGATGAAGCTATTTTGCTTCTAAAAAATAATGCAAATTAGATGAAGAGGTTTAATAAAAATCTCTTTATATTTACATATTTAAGCTAAAAGACTGTTTTGTTCTCAGTTTACCTCAATATTTCAATGAATGCATATGAAGTAGAAAAGTTTGAGACAGAGGGGTAGAACAGACCCTCTAGTCCAAGATGTGCTATATCCAGATACTCGACCGCACCTGCACAAAGTGTGAGTTCAGGATCCCTGAGGCAGATGAGGAATGTGAGTTCAAGGCTTCCAAGACCCTCCTGAGTGCTCTAATGGGCAACACAGAAGATAGCACCAGCATATCTTCCAGCAATTTTTCTCTATGTAAGATGGTCCAGTAACCATGTTCAGGAAGTCTATCTTGTAAAAGTGAATACTTTTACAATATTCAGACGTCTATACTGTTTGATAACAGTTTGTGTGGTCTTTGAAAATTAAAATTTTTAATGTCAGCAGCAAAAGTAGGAAGCAGATATTGCAATCTTTTTATTGAAATAGCTCTACGTACCTGCCTAGTGTCTTCTCTTCCTAGCCCTAAGGTCAGGTCTTTAGGTGTTATTTTAAGACAAATAACAATCCTTATTTTTCATTGTAAAGTGTTTTCACACAAAACTGCTGTGTAACAGTAATTGTTCAGGATACCCCACTTAAAACCTTTGATAAAGTTCATAAATTTATTTTTCATATCATGGTTTCTTTCTTGCCCAAATATTCTAAAGAATTTGCTTTTCCAAATTGATATTGATGATATAGCATGATATTTTTAATAACATTTTCATTTTTTTTCCAAATTAAAAATGTTCATTACCTTTGAAAATACTGTGAAAGTTGCAACAACTGTAATTCTTTTAAACAGTTTTTGTTTTGTTTTGTTTTGTTTTGTTTTAAGTTTAAATTAAAGAATCAGTAAAGTTCTTCATTCTTAATTTTGATTAATTCCCATTCATTCTTAGTTCAGGACTTCGTCTGAAAAATGGAGCACAGAAGAACCTTGTGTTCTTCTATATATAGGAGATAGACTATAGCGCTCCCTTACAGCTGCTCTGTTGCCAGATTACTAAAACTATATCAGAATACTGTACTGCAGTATATAACCACAAGCAGTCATATGCCAGCACAAGGGAGGGACAGAAATATCCATAGAACAGCAGGCAACCTGAGTTGCTGAGCTGGATCATATCTTAAATCCATTCTGTTTTGCTTCTGATATTTATGTCTGAAAAAAGGGATTATATCATTCTATGGAGAAGTACTACAGCTCTAAGTAAAGTAAACCAAGATTTTCCTGCTGCTTGAAACAGGAGAGTTACCAGAAGGTCATGTAAGGTAACACAGCTGCTTTCACTCAGTGTAGCATCTTTGCCTAGAAAGCAAGAGTCCTGGCTTACCTTCTGCCTGAAATTACTTATTTTTTGCTGTGTGTATTTTATTGAATTCAGAAAAATGTGTGGCTTGTACTTGTGAGTTTTCTGTACTGTAGAACAGTTTGGAAATAGGCAATGATCCATCATTCAAAGTCACTAACCAAGTTATCATGGTTGTTTCTAATTTCTTCCTGTGGACTTCAGCTTCTTGAGTGAGGAAGACAACACTCTTAGAATATCAATGTTATCAGGAGTTGTGCTCAATATGGGCCGTACACTCCTGTGCTTATAATCCTTGACCTAATCTGTGAGTTTGGCAAGGGACAGACTCTTTCCAGTCCCTAACCATCCATTTGGCTCATCCAAGGGCAAATTTATTTTAACAACAGTTGATTACCTGTCTAGAATAAGTGAACTTCAGAGAAGGCCAAGGAAACAGAGCTGAAACACACATCTGTTCAGATCACAGTGCCAATAAAGTTTGTGAAATGATGAAAAGAAATCCCAATTGCTCCTTTCTTTCTGCATAAAATATATTTTTTTTCTCCAGAAGTTCATTAATTGATACTTATGTTTCATAATATATTCCTTCTGTTACTAACATCATAACCTCCTGCACAGTATGCATATCAGGTGTTTCTTCTTTTTGCAGGCTTTCAAAAAACTGTAGCATGGCACTAGCTGTTTAACAAGACAGAGCACACACTACTGATTGCTAATTCTTCTTCAAAGCTGCAGCTGAATTAACATAAGCTGTAAGTGGGCGTTATTATGTTAATTTGCACATTTTCTGCTGCTACTTATGACTGGTTTAGCTGCAATCTGCTACACGTGAGAGGACTACTGCACCTATATGGAGCCATATAGAAGAGGCAGATGCTTCAGGGATCTCTGTATAAACTCATGCCACACACTATAGGTCATTAGTTTTAAATGTCTGGGGGCAGAGAGATACAAACCTCTTTCTTTCTCTACCCACTCTCTAAACCCTATCTCATCATCATGAATCATATTTCAGCTTATTGTCCTCTTTCTCTGTGTCTATTATTCAAGTGAGATACTTGTTTAAAATACACCCAGGATACACTGGTCATAAAAGAGATTTTTTTTTTTTGCATTTACCTCAGAAGACTAAACCTAGTAAAATGGAAACCATTGCGGTGCCTGGTTTGCCACACACTGCTGCTGCAGTATCCCCAGCCTGACAGACTTTATCTGTAACCCCTCTGATGACCATTATGAGATAACTTTGTTAAACTGTTTTCTTAGAAAGAATAAAATGAAATCAACAATATCATTCACCATTATTACTTAGACAAGATTTTCTGTGGTAGCTTACAGCTACTGCCTCTTTGCTTTTCTTTCTGGATAAGCACCATTTGCAGAAAAAAATCAGCAATGTGGCTCCCTGAATTCTGATTAAATCAGGCAATACATGCTATTTCTAGTTCTGGAAAATAAGATCTTCTCTTGCCTTCTGCTTGGAAATTACTTTGCATGAATTTTTTTTTTCCCAAAGCGTATTAGCACATAACATTTTTTTTGTTGATGTATGCAGCAGTAACTTCCAGGATCACACAGAAACAAATGCTAAGTGCATACAGTTTGTTTTGATGACTTCTCCAGTCACTGCACAGCAAGGGTAGAACTCATTCATGAATTGCTCTTCATTTTGTATCGGTTACCAATGTGACCACTCTGCACACAGAACTGTAGAGGCGCATTTAATCTCTTACCTCACTCAGATCACTTCCCAAAGTAATGCATGAAGAGGTTTACATAAAAATGTGGTTTGTTTTTTTCCTGGCCTACATTTTATATGGTATATATCAGGACAGCTTAGGAATCTTATAATAAGATTTCTATATACGTTTTCACTTTGAAACATCCTTTCCTGCAGCCTGTGGTTGATGTATATGAAAACCTGTGAACTGTACCACTGAAGGGACATAAAACATAGAACATCATACAAGGCAGCAGAGTTACTCCAAGGGCAGGTGACTAAAACTTAGACTGTGATGAACAGTGTATTAGGGTCTACTGTAAGGTAATATAGCCAAATAACAACATAGCACAAACTGTTTTACTTCACTCTTTTTGGTAGCACTGTTTTACTGAGTCAGGCTGCAGTTGTGAGAGGTGCTTCTCGGCTAGTGTAACATGCAGTATACAGTTTCCTACCCCTAACAGGTTGTTATTTATGAACTTTACTTGATAAAGAGAACAATTCACATCTGAGCCTCACTTTGAAATGTTAAATGTGCATCCTTTAGAGATAAATAACTTGTTTATATTCCCACACGCTTCTTTTTTTCATGTTATTGGCTACTTAGTTTAATGACACTTTTGTCCCTGAATATTATTTTAAATAATCCCAGTGGAAATGGCTTGGATGCAGTAACTGAATGATAAATTTACAGGTTGCTTTTCAGCTGTAGGTAGTGTCCTTGTTGTCACATATGCTGTTTGACATTCTGAAAACTGTCTTTTGAAACAAATATTTCCCAACAGGGAAAGACAAAAAAAACCCATGTCATATACTAAAATTTTCACCTGAACCAGAATAAAGGGGTAAACCACTAAAAGTATTATTGTTTAAGAGATTTTTTCTTTCTTTTTATTATTACACTTTTTTTGTAATTCCTAATATGCAACACACTGCATCAACTCTCATGAAGGAAAAACTCAAGCCTTTGACATGGGATGGTATTCATCTCACCAGGTTTTATCCATGAAATATGCAAACATTTAATCTCAGCTAATCAAGAAGTCTCCATCTGCAGCTGAAACACCTCTATACCATCTTAATGCAGGTGTCTTGGGCTGGTGGGTTGAATGGTCCTATTGAGATGCCTACCTCTCAATTAAGTGCAGATGGACCCTAGATTTGATGTCACGTATAACTTTTAGATGAATAGTTTGCTGAGGTGTTTTGCATGTGAATTCACATAAAGATTGATTCGACACAGAATGGACTCAAGACGTTTTTATTTAGAAGAAATTCCAACAGTAATTGCAACACAGAAGAAAGTAAAAGAAATTAGATAACAAAATGTTCTGCTATGATATGCACTGTAATATGACGTCATGTGAAATAAGGCAACAATCAGGGA
>NW_008632379.1:29446-41617 GCF_000691845.1 Merops nubicus
GAATAACCAGATAAATTATCAGTCCCCTCAAAAAAGCAAAAGGATTCTCATTCCTTGCACTGTTCCGTAGGTAGAATAACGATCCATATTTCACTCATATCCTCTCCTCTGGAGGTTTGCACAGTAGGAGAAGTGAAAGAACAAAGTTGTCTTTTAGGAAGCTAAGATATTCCAGGACAATAGGACAAATTAGGAGGACAATAAAGGTGACAAATTATGAGAAATTGGTCTTTGTTTGTGTTGAAGTAAGAAAAAAAGAAACCTACACTGGTACTATTTTTTTATTTTACATGTCTCTGCACCGGATCATCCTTATCTACCTAATTTTTTCAAAATGGTGCTTCCTGATGAAAATTATTTCAGCATTAAATTACTGAGTGGTTGTTTTCATAGGGTATTGGGTAAACCCATCTGCAAAAATCATTCTTCTTATTCAAGAACATCACTGTATGTAAAATACAAATTGTCATGTTATGAGGTAAGAGAAAAATATGAGAAACAAACAATGTGGTGTTATTTACAGATCCATATTTAAATAGCTACATCACATGCACTTTCACTGTAATTTCAGCCATGTGATTCCTGTGTTTACTAATTATTTCTATAGAAATAATCATTAAGCAGCTGTAATGAGTGGACAGAGTGGCATTACAGTGATGGACCATTGATCATGCATCTGTATATAGGAGAGGTGTTTTGGCAATAATTTTGCATCAGACATGAGTAAATGAGAAAATTATTGCACTGTGGGGACTTTGTACTACTTTTTTTTTTTTTTTTCTCCAGAAAACTAAGAATATTATTTTTAAAAACTATCAGCTGGCTGTGGGATGCACATCTGTGTGTGCTTCAGGTTGTGTTGATGAGAGGTGATAAGCAAAACAGAAATTTTTAACTGCAATCATAATGAGTTATCTATGTTCACTAATAACCTGAAGAATTTTTTTTATGAGAAATCACTTCCTAATATGGGCCATAGTGTTAGGATACAAGCAACAGAACTTAACCATGAGAAAACTTAGTTACTCATGTGGTCAGATCTTTACTGGTGTCCTGGGCTCAGAGTTTCCACTGGCCTCTAGAGGAACCATTTTATGGCTCAGCACCTCTAAAAATGAAACTAGAGAAAACTAGGTTATAAAATATAATGTAAGTAATACTGACTAAAAAGTAAAGACATTTCAAAGTAAAACTTTTTTTTTTTTTAAATATAGTAGCCATTTTAAATAATTATAACCTCTGTATTTAGCTTTTGGAGACATTTGCACTTTACACAAAACAAGTGCAGTTACTAAATTAGCTACTTTGAACAGTTATATTTGTTAAAAGACCCTGTGAGTGCCTGCTGAAAAGTCAATCTGAAGCTTTTCCAACACATTCCTTGTGTTTAATGAACTATGACCACACAGAGTCTTACTGTCATTTGGTTATGTAGTTCTGTCAGGAACAACCAGGAGATCACTATTCTTTCTTATGGTCATAGGTTTGTTGTTTGTCCTTAATTCATGGTGCTTCAAAAATGTAAGGAGGGGGAAGACAGAAGGAAGACCCTGTAAAAATGTAAAACAATAGTACATTAAAACTAAAAGTGTTCTAAATAGAAATAATTCTGTTGAATTCAGCAGGCATGCTATCCCCGAATGCCAATCTTCAAAGCCACATGGGGATTTTGTCTGTAAACTTCCCATTAATGTTGATGTGAAAATTTCTGATTCTGATTATTACTGCTTTCTTTTTGTTCAAATGATTCATATCCTTTTTTTAATATAAGACTTACTTTCTCTTAAATGTACTTCTCTGGCAAACTCATAACATTAGCCCTCCTTCAGCAAATGTTTAAGATAATTACAGACAAGACACAGCATTAGAAGCAATGACAGACAGAAAAATACAGTGTCTCAGTTCTAGCTAACTTGACATTTGAGAGATTTGAAAGGGTGGCAGTGATATGGGAAGGTATAGAACGATAGAATGGTTTAGGTTGGAAAGGCCCTTAAAGATCATGCAGTCCAACCCCCCTTTAACGAGCAGGCACATCTTTAACTACATCAGGTTACTCAGACCCCTAGCCAGCCTAGCCTTAAATGTTGCCAGGGATGGAGCTTTTACCACCTGTTCCAGTGTTTCACCACCCGCATTGTAAAAACTGGGGACACTGGGACACAGTTGAGGCCTCATGTCTTAAATCTCTCTCCAAGACCAGAGTCGTCTCTCTCAGCAGGTGACCAAACCTCTGTTTAAAACACAGGGGTAAGTATATGACTAACAGACTGAACGAACGTTTTAGATCACTAAAATTAGTAAGGTGGATCCTACCACTCTATGTTTATTATCTCTATGTTGGCACTTTGTGTTGTGTGGAAAATGGATGCTAAAACAAACATCACCCTTGTAAGATCCCAGAACTTCAAAACACAGCCATGCAAAGTTCTTTTCTGGTTTTTATTTTGTCTAAACTAGGCATGAAGTGTAAATATTTGGCTGAAGTTTTAATAATGTCTTCAGCACACAGGAACTTTCAATAAACATATACAAGTAAATTTCTTAGACCCTCAGAAGCTCACCTCTTCTGCTAAAAATATTGATAAGGTCTTCAACAGCTTGCAAAGCAAAAGACACTATTGTAATAAATGTATTCATCTGAGAGAAAAAACAGTGCAACTACATATAGCTATCTTGGCTCAGAGTGTAAACCCTTGATTTTAAATTGCTAATTAGCTTTTTTGGTGTCAAGAACATTATATTTTTGAAAAAAGAAAGCAACAACATTTTCTTTATTTAAAAGCTTCAGTCTCTTTTTGATGTGATTATATTAATACACAGTCTATAGCAAAATTGATACCTGTGCAGAAAAGACTCATTATGGAAGGCATGGGGAAAAAAATAAAATTATTAATTTAATAATGTATCTAGCAGTGCTTCTTAGATATTAGCACATAAATAAGTTATGTATAGTCATCCTCTTTACGTGTTCATGCTTTTGGGGATAGCTAAGATATTTAAAAGCTCAGTACTGTCTATTCAGAAACTGATGCCAAGATTTTTTTTAAATTAAAGACTTTAGCTGACATATAATCTTTTTCACTCAATTTATTCTTTCACAAAAGGGAGAATAGCACATGAACCTTACACTGACTGACTTTCTGCACATGACTAAAAAAATCTCAGCTTGGAAACTTGGGTAAATAATGTGTGACATTTATGTAAAGTCTGACTCTATCACAAAACAGTAAAAGCTTTTCTGGCTTTTCACCTCCAATCTGGACTACAATCAGAGCAGAGACAAGTTTGGGTAGATGGCATCTTTCTTATTTCTTCTTCCCTAGAAGAAGCTGACTAACTCCACCTGGATTCTTTGGCAACCATTAGTGACAGCAGTCCTAGTAGTGAAAACATATAGGCTATGATCATGCAGTAAGGCTTTTGAACATGACAGCTTGCACTTCTTGAGAAAAAAAAAAAACAAAAAAACAAAAAAACCAAAAACAGAAAGAAAGAATGTTTTCTTTAAAAATGCCTAGTGCTAATGGAATATGCCCCTGTTCTGTCAAACTGCAACATTGTTTAAATTTGGGCTCCATTTTCTTAACATACACTGGCCTAAAGTACTTTCCAAACATCATCTATTTCAAAGAGGTTACCTTCTTTTCTGTTCTCCAGTGAAATTTATATAACTTCCTGTTAAAGATGAAAGCCAATACCATATTTATTCTTCCCACATGAATCTTTCTCCTTTTAATTTAACAGGAAAAAAAAAAAAAAGAGTATGCCTTATACCTATGTACATATTTATATTAGACTATCATTTAATAAACTCAAAACCATCAGGATTCTGAATCTGAACTGAAAATCACTTTGAAAGGCCATTCTTTCCTCAAATCAAATATGAACTGCTTACATGTCCACAGATTTTAAAAGGGTGTTAAACCAGCTACTGGTTCATGAATTTTAATATCATGGACTGGTTCATGAGTGTTTTTAATAAGAACCTCCAACCATTCACAGGAACATTGCTGTCTGTATCCACTAGAGCCTGCAGTGCTCTTGTGCTGCCTTGTGTTCTCAGTCTCCCCAGTCTTTTCCTCTACTGCTACAGATGAGGCAGTGCAGTCTAAGCCCTTACTTTGCAACCTTGAGTCTGCTTTCAGCTACTTTGTACTGCTCTTTGGTATTGAGGCTGGACTTGCACAAAGCCTCATTTCTCTTATAAACTGAGAAAGTTTATAGAGAATAACTCCATATTGTTAGTGCCTTCTCCTGCAGCTAGGGATGTCCTGAACTGTATGATCTGCTTACCAGCAAAAGCCAGAGTCTGAACTCATGGAAAGACATAACTCCTTGGGTTGGTTTGTCCTGGGAATATTCAGGGACAATTAACACATGCTGATTTCTTTTAGGGTCTGTCTTTAATACTGGGCATCTACCAGGATAGGGTCACACAGCAGGCAGATCACAAACTTCACACAGTTTAATTGTCCTTCAGTAATGCCCTGTTCAGGTGAACATTGGACTTTAGAACATTGTCTTGACTAATATGAAGAGAAGCTGTTTGCTTTTGTTTTCCCTTTTCCTCAAAAAGAAAAGGAAAGAAAAAGAAAAGAAAAGAAAAGAAAAGAAAAGAAAAGAAAAGAAAAGAAAAGAAAAGAAAAGAAAAGAAAAGAAAAGAAAAGAAAAGAAAAGAAAAGAAAAAAGAAAAGAAAGCCATATGGATTGTGGAAAAGCTTGCACAGGGAAGGAGAAAAAAAATCAAATTAGATCAAATTGCTTTAGAAAGACTGAGCCAAAAAGGATTGCTATAAAAAAAGGACTGATCAGGCAGTGGTGTTCTTGAAGTGGGTATTTATTCCTGGAATTACCCAAGTCAAGGCTTGATAACCGAGGGGAAGAAACAACAAATTGTGGGAGAAAGATTCCAAACACCTTGTAGGATATGCTCAGAAAAAGTGGTGATCAAACTGAGAACATAAATGAAAACATATGTGAGAGTATTTGCTGCCATTTGCCTAAACTTTCCCCTTTGCCTAAGGCTGTGTGGATCCCATGAGAGTACCCAGCAGAGTGGCATGGGAGAATGCCCTGTTGCAGAGACCTCAAACAATACTTGACTGGTGGACAGAAATGGTGGAATGGGACAAAGCAGTGACTCAGACAAGCAGATCCCATAGAGACCACAATGTAGCACCGCTTTTTGGTGGAGACAACTGCCAGTTGTGCAGGTGACCTCATCCTTGCCTCTCTACTTCACCCAGATAATGTGAGTCATATTAATTCAATCACTTAAAGAGAACTGTTTTCATCTTGCACAGGTTTGAATCAGTGCAAGACTTAAAAGGAATTGTTCCTAAATTAATTCAACACAGGTAAAAATGGATTAGTTCAAGATCTTGTCCATAGCAAATCATGTCAGTAGAGCCCATGAGATGGCGTTTGCACTCATATTGCCTTTAACAAACTTCTCAGTGCTTCTTTTTTATTGTTACATTGTCTTCTTCTGCAGCCAGTGGATAAGATGGCAGAATTGCCACTCATTTAAGTATTGTGTAACATAACCTTTCCATGAGGTCCAGACAGCCTCCTCTCCTGCTGTACTATACCTGTCTGCAAGCAACTCCTGTCCAGTTTCTAATTTTATGTATTTGTAAGAAGTGCTTTTACATCAGCTGGCAAAGTGACAATAGAACAATTCTATCTACTGTAGAAGGAAATGTTCTCTTCAAAAGCATTATGCAAAAACAAAAGGGAAATAAGCGTTAAAATAAACCACTTAAAAATATGCTGCAGAGCCCTTGATGTGTCTTTCCATCATCTGAAAATGGTGTGAGATGATTATTAAAAAAACACGAATAATATATTCCTAGGCAGATCACTACAACCTCTTGAGACTTGTCTAATGTATTTACATGTGTATCATAATAGTACCCTGCCTTTTCCTATCTGTTGTTGTATGAGTTCATCTACATTGATTTAATACTGGTACTCAAAATAGCTGTGTGGGTTATCCTTATTACACTTCCATGCTTCAGTTGGTGGGCATCAACACATGAACCAAATACTTGAGGACAAACTAATTGTCTTTTTTTTTTTTTTTTTTTATGTTACATTGCCTTGTAATAAAAATATTGAATTGATTTTCAGAGACAATATGCTATTACAGTAAAGCTTCAACTCGAAGGATCTCAGTGTAGTTTAATGGAGCAATCAGTTTCTCTGATAGGGAGGTCTCTTCTGACAGGGACAGGCATTGTCTTCCCAAGTGTAGACACTCAGACAATCATGGCTTAAGACCATCCTTAAAACATCCAAAATAATGATTAAAAAATGTTAACATCATTACTTTTCTATTTTCATCTTGGATTTTGAGGCTGTATGTGTGCTAAGAGTACACTTTCAAATTATACTTTCAACTCGAGAGTACCTTTTTTTTTTTTTTTTTTTTTAGATTTTAACTAAAGACTGGAATTATGCTTTTGCTCCTCATCTCCAAAAGCTGAGGTTTAAGAAAACGCATTAAAGAGAGGAAGGCCCCAGATAAACTGTAGGACCCAAGAACATGTGTAAGAAAACTGTGGAAGATGTAACATGTATTTCTACTCTATAAAATAAAACTGTGGCATAAAGAAAATTATGCAAAATGTAAAGAATAGAAGTTAGATATTGCTAGCTGATCTTTAAAAGGAATTGTAAAAACATTCAAAGTGCCAGTGTTTGACTATTCAATCTAATAAAAGCAGTAAGAAATACGTTTCTCATTTCATTGCCTCATTGCCTCTTGCTATCCATATTCTCTAATTCTCACTCTGCCAGTGGATCATTTCTTCAATTGCAGGATAGACCTTCATTCTTGTTGATGTATTATATTAAACAGTAAATGTCTTTCATTAATATTCAGAAACTGGTGGATGTCAGGCATCTTCTTTAAAGAAAAAAGCCCATGAATTTTCTTTTCAATTAAACAGTTGTCTTCAATATAAATAGTTGTCATAAACTACTGCTGTTACTCAAGGCATAATGTTTCCAAAGATCATTATGGAATTGTTCAATAAGGAATCGTACACCTGTATTTATTGAATAGTATATGGAATACATAAAAACAGTCAAATTGCCAAGTAGATAGTTCTCTAATGTGGTCCCAAAGAGAGGAATTGTATAACAGTAAAAATAGTACTGAAAAAAAACTTTGGGAAGTTTCTACAGTTTCCCACTGAAGTCTGTGAAGACATGAGACAACCATCTTTACCATTTGTATCAACTGTTCTTACTACTGCAATAATCATCTTTTGCCCTCAGTTTTTCCATGGTGCTGTGCAACAGCAGACATTTGACTCATCTCATTAACTTGTCTATAATGGTTTGCTATGATGTTATTAGAGAAATATGGGCAGCTCTTAGTGAGAAGAAGTAGAAAAGGCAGAGTGGGTACTGCCTCTTCCTATGAATCCAGAAGTCTGGGTTAGAGCCATGTGTCCTGTAGTGAGGGCAGCAGTAAGGGCTGTCCTCAGGTGACTCAGTGTGGAAAGGGGATAATCCAGATTAGGTAACTCAGGGTAGCTGGAAAGGTGACTGCCTTGTGTCACAAACCTGCAAAAGCCAAGAATGAGGACTCGCTTCTCACACCTTGTAACTCTCTTGTGCATCACTGACAAAACAACAGATAATGAATCTGGTCTTGATCAGTTCAGTGCCTTTGGGATGTTTTTCAAAAATCTGAAATATGAAACTTGACTGTGAACTTTGCAGTGTGTAGAAATTTTCCATGTGTGATTGACTGAAGCAGAGAGCTCATAAAAAATAAACTCAGCTTTGCATGATCAAGCCTGGGAAAATAGTGGGAAGGCATTTCACTGTGTTTTCCTCCCTCTTTCCCACTTCTTCTTTGGCTGCTGCAGTAACATGTGAAATTGCATAGTTGGGAGGTGGAATAATCTTGTGGGAGGTGTCCCTGCCCATGGCAGGAGAGTTAGAACTAGATGGTCCCTTCCAACACAAACCATTCTATGATTTTATGAAACAATAATCTCGCAGAAGTATTGTGTCTTGGGAAAAAAAAAAAACAAAAAAAAACAAAAAACAACCAAAAAAAACCCCAAACAAGCAAACGAAAACCCAGCAAGGAATACTTTTTAACAATGGGATTCATTATTTAATAAACGCAAAACTAATGTGACAGTGTCTCCAAAGGTGATTCAGTTCACCCTAAGATAAATACCTAAGACAAGTGGGATAAATTGCCCTTAGATATGTTGTTCTTTTTCTATTGCCTCCTGAGGGAGCCCAGATGACTAGGTTAGATTATGTGTTTAATTTCTAATGGGCTAAAATTAAGTCAGCAGAATACTGCTCTAAATGGTTGTGTTATAAAGATCATCTCTTTGATGTCTCACTGTGTTAGTACAGCACTGGCACTAGAAGGAGCCTTGAGTTCAATTTGTTGATGTAATAAGACCTACTCTAAATCTTAAAAAGATCTCTAAATTATGTAGAATGTTGTTAGACAAACAAACAAACAAAAGCTCCCTCCATTTCTCTTGTCTTCAGAAGACTAAAAAGGCTTCAGATTGTCTGTATTATAAAGCTTTAATAATTGATGTGAGTACATTTAATTATCCTGGTGCTTCTGTTTATCTGTTTTCCTCATCATTTTACCTGAAAATTACCCTAATGCAGAACTCGTCAGAAAAATGTATTTGGCAACAAACTGTGGATTTTCAAACAGCTGTTATCTTGACAACGAAAACCAAACAAAAATGAAGGAAAACATGAGAGACAGGAATGTTAACTCCTGCTTCTTCTTTACCAAGATTATTGCCATTAGGAAAACCACTTTCCAACACAGCAATGAGGGAAATAGAGTCGAGATTTATAATGTTTCATCTAAAAGGAACAAAAGACTTCAGATGCTGTTAAGAAATGTGATAACTTAAGAAAATTAAAAAACTATTTTCATGATGTAAAGAGTTTTCAGTATGTAAAGATATAGATTCCTTATGATGAAGTTCCTACCTTAAATCTAAGTAATGAAGAAATCAAGAGAATTTAGACAGAGCCTTAAAAGTGCCTTGGACTGCCTACAAAAAAAAAAAAAAAAAAAAAAAGAGAATCATTGATAAATTGCTTACCTTTTGAATTCCTGATGCCTGTTTAGACACTGAAGAAATCCCTAATGTGGGAAAGTATTTGTAGCTCTTCTGTAAGACAGCAGATGAGATATCTCCACTACGTTTGATTTTTTTTTTTTCTAGATATGCTGCTTCTACCAGTTAAACTGATACACTATGGACTGGTATCTGAACAGATATGAGCAGTGTAAGAGAGAAAGAGTATTTCTCTGCCAACTCCATTTCCTACCTTACATTCTGTATCCTTCTTTCTTGGTTTCTATTCCTTAATGTCTGCCACAAGTGTTAGATCGAATAAAGGAATTCATTTTCATTTAGAAAATCTGAATTTACTTCCTAGATCCACCACCGATTTCTCTGTGTGAACATGAGCAAACCAGGTAAAAGCTGAGCTTTGGATACATTAAACTTGCATAAGTTTTCAGAAGACCTTGAGGCAGTTTGACTGTATAGAACATGCCTGAGACAATCATTCTTTCCCCCTTTGTGTTGATAGATAAATATTTGCATGGATCCTGTATGCTTTAGGAATTGTCCAGCAGTAAATAAAAGCCATAATGTTAATGTGGGTCATGCAGTCTGGCTCTTTTTCAGGGCAAATAAACTCTTATAAGCACAAGTGTGATTGACAAAAGAATGTTTCATCATTACATATGCTAAAATTATTAGAGGTTTTTTCTTGTTTTGTTATCGGTGAGATAATACATATCTCAGTAGCTGACAATAAACATAATAAATTATCAAAATGATATATTGTTTAAGTTTTCCTGCATTTTCTTTTCCTTTTCTGATTGATTCAAAATTAACTTTTTTTTTTTCCCCACATCAGCCTAGGAATCAGTTGTGGCATTTAGCCAAGTATAATCTAAAAGAAAATTTAAAAGTATTAGTTCTTGGTACTAAACTTCATAAAGTTTTTAGAAGAAATGGGAAATTACATCATATCTAATATCAAAATGCATTCTAATTAAACATTTTTCTGTACAGTGTGACATATCACCACATACTTATCCTAGTAATAGACCTTCCTCAGAATTACAACTATGTCTAGTTATGACTAGTGCTATAAGATTATTTTTGGATTACAGCAACAAGAAAGATAATTATTTGATTTTTATAAGGAAAATACTGATTTATTTAAACCATAAAATAATTTTATTATTATTTCAATCATAAAATAAAATTATTTCAGATTTGTAAGGAAATAAATACTGATTTATGAATCATAAATCAAAGCAGAACATTACCCAGAAATTTTAATAAATTAATAAATGTCCTTTATTTGAAATTTATATTTTTTATGTTGCATCATAACAGGTTTGTTTGCAGCATCTCTCTTTGAATGTCTATTAAATTTTGAACCTTTTAACTGGTTTCAGACTAATTTGATACCAAGGTGGAAATGTCATAAAGAAATTCTTAGGTACGTCATCAAAATCTGGCAGAGTAAAAGAGTATGCTACCTAATGAAAGGAAAATTACCATATGAACTTTTACCTGATTAGGTACCAAAGAATTAAACCAGGAAAGAGCCCTTAGAAGTCTCCTGAAGCATAGAAGGATTCAGTCAAATTTAGTCTTTTCCTGATATCAAATTAAATGATAATGATGACAATGATGAGCTCTGAAAAGAGAAACGCTTTATTAGCCCCAGTGCTTATGGAACAATGTCTTTGTTTTGAGTATATGCTTGCACCCTGATAAGAGGACAGTCAAATCAAACCAAACTCATCTCAATTACCCTAACTGAGATTCCCATATGATATCTGCCTTTAAACTGTCACTGACTTCATGTGGTTTCAGACTCAAACACCTCTCTTGATCAAAGTCAGGTTTCTTTAATGAATTCCTCTTGTTTGAAGAAAGTTTTCTTTCTTAGACTAGATTGTGTTAGAAACACTGAAATTAGATGAGATGAGCTTTGAAGGCTCTTAAACCTTTGTGAGATTCCACTGGATTCTACATATGCATCAAATGGAACAGCCCAAGATAACGCAGTGTACTATTTAGAGATCTTTTTTGCTTTAAGCTTTACAAATTTAGGAGCTAAAAGTGGCTTTGACTTTGTCTTGCAAGTCATTAGTATAAAATATGCAAAAGAGCTCCATTCTTTTAAGGTTCATAGATGACTACTAATGATACTTACTGTTAGACTCCTTTTTATATACTAGGAGAAGACCAGCTATCCACCAGGCTATGAGAAAATATAGGAAGATAATTTAAGTGAACTTGGCACCCATTGATGTAAGCCAGCTAGCACTTAACACTCAACTTATAAGGAAAATGTAAAATCATTTTGGAAAGGATCAGAAAATTGCCTACTATTACTTACTATAGTGAAAATCTGACAAAAGTTGTAAAAAATCTAAAACAATTGGCCATACACTCTGTAAGACCTACATTTCCCGTGAGTGAAAAGAAAAAATGGGAGAGATGTGTACACTTAAGCTGAGAAGAAGAGGAATCAAACAGATAAAACTGTGTTTTGCTTTCTTTAATTAGATGACCACATATACCTATATTTCATGGATTTTGCTTATTATTATTATTTTTAAAAATCATTTTTTGGTACTATATATACATATACTTTTACACATAATATGTTCTTATTTTTAATGTAATAATTTATATTTTTATTTTATAAAACATGTAAACGTTTATATCTACTTAATATTACAATGTTATTTAACAATAAATTATAATTTATAACTATAATACGTACCTACATCAAGCACTTTTAGAAAGCTTGAACTAGAGAACAGATTTTGAAGTACCTTACTTCACATTCCTTGATTTTATGGTACAATTAGTAGGTGGTGTCTGTTTCCTTCTCAGACTACACTGCTTCTGCAGGGGAAACATAATAACCTTTGGCGGAGCCAAGCACGTACAGTAAATTCCAAAGGACCACTTTGGGTTAATGGAGATAGGTTGTAGCAGTTTGTAAGAGATGTGTGGAAAAAAGCTTGGATTAAGTACCTGGAGGAAGCCTCAAATCTTTTTGCTCAGAGCTCCGCCAGCAGTATGGAGAACATAGAATCATAGAATCATTTAG
>NW_008632380.1:0-1391 GCF_000691845.1 Merops nubicus
TGTAAGATTACATTTGCACATAAGGTTTAGCATGAGACATAATTTGGTGGAGTTTTTCTAAACTCCATCAATTCTCTCATGAATTGCTGAATGGTTGCCACTTCAAGAAACTATTCCAAACTGGCTTATTCCTCTGAGTAAAGCCAGGCTAGAACCAGGAAAATTTTATTCCTACTGTGTTTTTCTTTTCTCCTCTTCCCTCTCACTTACTGCTTTACTTCTTGTTATATGAAAACTGCATTTTATGTTTTATTATTGTAGATATTACCTTGGAAAACTGCTAGATGGTGCTAGAATATACACTTATGCAAAGCTATGCAAATACAGTGGCTCAGGCTGCAATCCTCATCCTGAGAGTTAGTCTTCTGATGTGATCACCTTGTGATTACTTGTATACAAGCCAGAAAACTGTTCAGGATAATAGAAACCCATTTCCTCATCCTCTAAGTGGAAGGAAAAAAGTGCATTGAGACTCTCAGCTGTAACCACATCAGGGCTCATGTCCAGGAGATGAACTGACCCATATGCTACTCAGAGCGTGCAGGGCACAGTTCTGTACACACACAAAGCAAGGGTGCAACTCTGTAAATTCTGTATTCCCAACTGCAAGCCATTCTGCATAAAAAGAGCATCTTCCAGACACTGTTCTGTTCTTTCTTGCAAGAAGAGGAAACAGAAGGGACAAAATCCAAAGAAACAACAACAACAAAAAAAAGAAAACAGAGCAAAATCTGCTCCAAAGCAGATCTACAGCAAAAGAATTTTGTCAACAGATACTCAACGTGACTCTATGACTCCTGTTACCACTCTGATGTTAGTGACTTTGGGTTGGTTTCTGTGGGGAAGGTTAAACACAGTATATCCCAAATATATGCATTTAGAAATGAGACATGCAGTTAAAAAGAAGTACCATAACATACAAAAGAAAATTTACATTTAAAAAGGGTATTCATAGACATGATTCTTCACACTAATGGGTAAGCATGTGGACACTGAAGGAGAAGAAAGCCTCAAGCAGACCAAGCCCAGCTTTAATTACTGTTAATCTGCAGAGACATTCACATCAGAAATATCACCCTGGCATTTTCCTGTTTGCCAGCTGCAGCTCAAGCTCTGTAGCATTTAATCTTTGTAAGTACTTGCCCTTTGAAAACCTTGCTTTCCTTCATCTTTCCACAAATCACCCCCTTTGCTCACACTGCAGGGCAGTTTCTGCCAGCCTCTTGCTGACTAGTCCCCCCCAAAGAGAGATGGGGAGCTCTCCTTCCTAACCCCTTCTCCCTGCTCTACTTCTTCCTTCCTGGGGTCCCACAACAGTGTCAGGGGTATCAGCCTCACCCTGACAAACAAGACAAAAGACAAAGTAAAGGGCCCAAAGAGCTGTTGAGATC
>NW_008632381.1:0-6975 GCF_000691845.1 Merops nubicus
CCTCAGAGGCTCCCCAGCTCCTGCTCCAGGGTTTTTTTTTTCCCTAAAATTCTCCATTTGCCTACTAGTTGGAATGAAAACCTTGATGCATCCACACTAGCAGTGCCAGGGGGGACAATGGGGCTTTGCAGTGCAGCCCTGGGCTTGGGAGGTTCTGCTGCTGGCTTTAGTGGTGACTGTGGTCATGTCATTTCATTGGGCTGAGTGGCTGGCTCTGGAATTCAGGTGGGAAATGACCCCCATCAGTCTGGATTTGGTCCCTCTTGGTGCTCATGTCATCCAACACATCCTGTTTTATGTGGTTTTCATGGTGGTTTTCTATGGGAGTTTGGGATTTCCTGCTGCAGGAGCAGTGGAGGATTGATGCTGACTTGTAGGTTGTGTCCTTTCCTCCTCCTTTTAAAGGTCTAAAGGATAAAATCTGCCATGAAACACCATTCTAGGGGGGAAAAAGTTGGTGCAGGTATCTCCTCGATGGGGAACATTGAGGATATCCAGACTAAAACTCTGGTATTTGGGGAAAAACTTGGTTTCATCATGGAAACTTTCCTGGGAGCTGAGCAATCTGCATCCCCCTGCCTCCTACGTGGTGATACCTAGCAGCAAACAAATCCAACAGATGCTGGCAGAGCTCCCAGCTGCTGCAGGGCTCAGAGTCTAGAAAAAGGATTAATTTTATCTAGCTGGTACAAAGGGAGCCCACGTTCTGCTTGCTTCAGATCCTGCTGGGGAGAGGGGGGGAACATCTGCACGTGTCTGAAGGCAACATCTGGCGTTCTTTGAGAGCCCCAACCCTGCACCTAAGCTGGGGAGGGAGCTTCACCCTGAGCCCAGCCAAGCAGCCCAGTCCTTGGGGTGATGTTTGCAGAGCATTTGGACATCCTCCTGCAGAGGAAGTCATTCAGGGTGTACTCCAGAGTTGCTCTGTCCTGTGTAAATCCTCCAAATCTCCACCCCGGGAGCTGCCATCCCCCATGAGAAAGTGGCTCCAGGTGAAAAACGGTTTCTCTGGAGCTGGGCTGGTGCATTTTCCCAGTGAACCCAGCCATTTATTCTCAGGGGAGTGGCTCAGAGCCCCGGGTGCCCCCACCCAAGCTCTGTTTGCAGAGAGACTTGTGCTAATCCCTTCGCTTTCCGGCGCGAGCTGGACCCCACGGAGCTGCCTGGGCTGAGCCACTCACCAGCGGGTGGAAAAGTACCATGGGAGGCTTTGCTGAAGAGCTGCTGGCTCTGGGTTTGCCTCCTCTTGGTCACAGGGTCCCTTCCTCCTCCTTTGCACTGTTGGTGTTGAGAGCCCTGCTCCAGCCTCGCCGAGCTCGGGGGATGCTTGGACACCAAGGGGGTAAAGTCAAGCTCTGTTGGAAAACCAGTTCTGGAAGCTGGGAATCTCTCCCTGGGAGGGCTTGATGGGGATGTGCACGGCCGAGGGGACACCAACCTCACCCCTTCTACCACCTGAAGTCTGAAAAGTTCTGCTTTTCTGCAAATCTGGTTGCCCCCAAAAGCTCTGGGTGAAACAAAAAGCAGCGGAGACCCGGCTGATCTCTCTTGGACCCCTCGACTTTAATGCTGGAAAAAAAAAACCCTAAGTGGGAACAAAAATGAGCCAAGCCCACAGCTCCAGCTCCGTGGGCATCCTCCCCCACTGCCCCCGCAGAGATCCCCCCCTGCTGTGGGTGGGAATGTCCCCGGAGCCTCCCCTGTGTCCTTGCTCTCCCAGCCCAGGGAAAGGGCAACTCCCCCGCCCGGGGCGGAGGCAGAGCCCGAGGAGATGCTGCAGCTCCTTCCCCTGCCCCTCACCCCCTCCCTGCCCCCAGGAAGGGCATTGCTGGGGGGGTCTGTGGCAAGGTGACCGTGGGTGCCACGTGTGGTGCCACACTTGGTGCCCACGTAACCCCCAGTTTCCTATTTTGGGCAGGGAGATGAAGACCAGCCCTGAGTCCCTCTGCTCAGACACCCAATACCTGACTCCAAAAGCCTTTTTCTTTGCCCAGGTTCCTTTTTCTTCCAAGAATGGAGCATTTCAACCCCCAACCCACCCATATATGCTTCGCTCCTAACTCCTTTTCCTGTAAAAATACTTGTCTTATCTCTTGTCTTTCCTTTCTGCGAGTGGGCTGCCATAAATTACCACGAGCAGACGGCTCTGGAAGCACTTCCAGGGCCATTTGCTGCAGATTTCTCTCTGCCTTTGGCTGTTCTTAATAAATGGTGCCCAAAACATAACAGAAGAAAGAGGAGGAATGTGCCTTGGATTTCTGTGAGAGGCAGAGAGGGAGTTTCCCATGGGAACACCAATCTGCAAAGCTTTTGCCACATCTCCTAAATGCTTTTTAAATCAACTTTTTCCCTTCTTTCCTTTTCCTTCTCCATCGTGGTGAAAATCTGCCTTGATGACTTGCCACTCGGGTTCCCCTGTGCTTCCCTGACCCCCTCTTTTCAGGGGTGTACCCCAGAAGTGTCCAGCACCTCAGAATGGGCTGTGGAACTCCCTGCTGCAGGTTGGCCTTGCCCCCGAGCCTCTGCCTGGGTTGGAAAGAGATGAAGTGCTTCTGTGGGTGACAAGAGCATCCCCAATAAGAACAGTAAATATTGAAAGTCCTCAAGGGTTTTTAAGAGCCCTAAATCCTCCTGCTTTATGGCTTAGTTGCCTCTCTCCTTGGGAAGCATCTGTGCATCCCCAAAATCTCATCCTAGCTCGTTGCCAAAAGGTTTCTGTGCTTCCCTCCAGAGCATCTTTGGAAGAACCAGGGACCAAAACTGGGGGGGAAACACCAGTCTGCAGCCTGGCCCTCTGGGTGTCCTTGCACTTCCCACCCCCTGCTCAGCTCCATGGAACAAACTCGTTCCCACTGCTCTGCTTTGCAAATGTTGTGTGGGTCAAGTGGAAGATTTTTCTTGGCTCCGACCCTGCAGGTCCTTGCCAAGTATGTGGTTTATTGCATGCAAATGTTGGTCAACAGTTACATTATCCAAAGGGAGCCTTTTTTCTTTCTTTTTCTTTATATTTTTTTAGCTTTAAATAAATGATCTGGCACAACCCAGTGTAAATGTTGTGTCAGCATCAGGCACCCTTTAATCTTGCTGGATATATTCGCGGTGGAGCGTGACACTGATTGACAGCCATGAAATGATGCTCCCTGTTCCTAGCTGCCTGCAAACAGGAGTTCTGCTTCGTTAGGGCTGATTAAAACTCCACCTCTCCATCCTTAGGGTGGCATTTTCTTTTTCTTTTCTGTCTCAATCAAGGGGCTGTTTCTCCCTGGCAAACCTGCCGTGGTGATTAATGCTTGGACACTCGTGGGTGATTTGGTTATTCAAAGGGTACAGCCCTTTTTTTTTCAGTCCTGGTGTTTTGTGTTTGGGAAGGGATGAAAAAGAAATAGAAAAACTCAACTGGAAGTCTATCCATGAAAAAAAGCAGTTAGGGTTGCAGAGAAGAGGTTGGGAAGGAGAGGAGGGAGGGCAGTGCTCACAAACCAGGAGATTTCTTCACTGCAGAGGAGCTGGAGCTGCTTCCCTGCATCCCTGCCTCCAACCAGCACTGATGGCAGCCCCAGGACCTGCTCGGGCACGTGCCCACGCTGCCAAAATCCTGTGCCTGTGTAGCACCAAACTCTGGCATTCAACAGCTTCTTGGTCTGGGTTCTGAACGAGGCAGGACCCTGCTGCTGGCAGGATTAGTGCAGGGGGAGGAGTGGAACCTGCTGAGCTGCTGGAGGATTGCACTGGGGAGGATCCACCACCAGCCTCCTAAAGCAAGGGGAGCTCCCCTGAGATCTCATTTTGCCTTGACTTTTAGTTTGGGGGTTGGTTTGGGTGTTTTTTTTTAAATTTTATTTTAAAGCTACTGAAGTAGAAAATGAAATGCTCATAGTGCAAAACTCTGGAAGCCACTGGGGCTGTGTTTAAACTGTGGGATTAGGGGTAATTTGGAGGTGATGAAGTATTTCACTATATAAGCTCTTACTTTTGGGACATAGTCACTGATTTTGTGCTCATTGGGTGGTGAAGGGGGTTAGAGGGTGCTCAGTGGGGGTCTGTACCTGGCTGGATGAGGGCTGGAGCAGCATTGGGTGCTGAGCACCTACAAATAGCAGTGGAGGGTGTTTTCCCACCTGCAAACCTGCTGAGCTGGTGCTTGTGATGATGCTTTGCAGAAAACTCCCTCGAGTGCAGCATCTGCAGCAGTTGTTCATGACAAGCTGCTCCTGGGGAGACTGTCCTGGTCATTTTGTGGCAAAAAAAAGGGGTGAAAAGACAACCCAAATCCAGGGAGAACAAAAAACCACAGAGGCAGCTTGTTTCTAATAAAGGCTCTGCACTCTTTATTCCAAAGGACAACGCACATCAGATAAAATAGTATCAAAAAATATGTACAAAAATAGCAACTATTTGCACAGGACTTGCTTGATAGCAGCAAAGTTAAGTATGAGCAGTTGGGTGTTGAAGCAACAAGAATTACTGCTTGTAATCCATCAGTAAGGGGAAAAAAAAGCAGCTAGGATACATTTTCTCAAAGAAGCTTCCAAGAAGTTCAGTTTTGGCTCATTTTCAGTCCACAGCTAATTCTCCCAGCCCAGTTCCCAGCAGAACGTCCCCATCCCTGCTGCTCCTCCACTGCCTGGGCGAGGGACACCCCGTGATCCCTACCCAGGGGGGGTCAGAGCTGCTAATCCAGTGTGTTTAGTGCAAAAATAGTGCCCCTGCCTCAATTTAAGCAGCATCCCAAAGGTCTGGGTGTGGATGAGCCCACGGGATTTTGGCAGGACCCCTCGGGAGGGATGCCTGCCCTGTGGGGGCTTGGCTTCGAGGACATAAGGGCCACAAGGGCTCTTTTTTTGTTGTTCCAAGCAGCAGATAAGCCAAGTGCAAAGTGGAGAAGCAGCAGGGATGGGGTTGAAACACATTGCAACAGTGGAGGGGCGATGGCCTCGCCGGAGGAGGGAGTGGGCAGGGGGGGGACGCAGCATCCGAGGGCAGGAGCTGGCAGAAAAATGTTATCTGAAGATATTAAGGGTTACTTTCAGACAATTAGAAAGCAACTGCTTGTCCTCCCGATGGAGCGAGCTGCTTTGATAGCAGGAGAAAGTGCAGAGCTGCCCCAAAGGGCTGGGGTTGGTGTGTTCTCCTCTCCCTGCCCTCCCTTCCCTTGGGTTTTCCCCCTGCCACGCACCCTCAGCAGCCTCAGCTCTGCTGTACCCGGGAGTTTGCAAGATCTGGATCAGCTAGCAAGGCAAAAGATCCCTTTCCAAGGCAAAAGATCCCTTTCCAAGGCAAAAGATCCCTTTCCAAATCATCTCATCTCAGCAGTTTCTTAACATCTGTATTTCAGTTGTATTTCCCTGACGTTGGACCCCAGGGATGTTTCATTTCAAAAGACCAGGCACCCCAGGGACCTTTCTGGAGGTTCACAGGGAAGAAACCTCCACCTATTTTCATTTCAGGAGATTAAATTCGTTCCAGCAGAGCTATGCTGATTCACACCAGCTGAGAAAAAGCAGGAAGAAAAAGGAAGAAGTGTTTCCTCTCTGGGAAATCTCCCTTATTTCTACACTTTCTCCCATGGACTCGGTGGCATCTGAAGTTTTAAGTAGGATTAGTTCCCCCCCCCAAATTATCTTTGTTACTCTGCTGGGGCAAATAGTTCTCTCACTAACAAAAAAACCCACTTGGGAAGGTATCACCCTTGCTGCCCTGATGCCTCAGTGCTGGGAACTGGGCTGGTTTCACTTGCACCCGGGGAGTTTGCTGGGAAATTTGAACTCTTTGAGCTGTTGCTATTTTCAAGAGCTTAGATGGGAACGTTCAAACAGCGTCAGCACCCGGATATGCAAAACTCATCTGTCATTGTGCTATTGTCCCTGTTCCCCAGGCTTTCTGCTTTGGCTCTGGAGGCACCGCTTGGCATCTGGGCTGTGGAAGGGCAGAGGGACGGGTTTGGGTGGGGGGAAGTTGGCACAGCTCCATCCCAGTTGGTGCAGCCACCTTCCCTCACACCCTGGCTGCAGCTCCGTGCCCGTCGGGCACTTCACGTTGTTGGCTTGGTGGAAAAGGGTTTAATTTTCCTTAAATTCACCCCCCAAAGCCCCTTGTGTTGCCCCAGGTGGAGGCTGCAGTGCTGCAGGGGCTCTAAATCCCCTCTGGACCATTAACAATTGGGGCATCAGTGGCAGAAATGCAATTTTTTTGAATTTATTTCTACTTTAAGCCTGCTTTTTAGACCAGCTGATGGCCCAAGTGACCAGTTCAGTGCCAAGTCTCAGCACAGGGGCAAAGGCAACTCAGGAGGGGCAGAGAGGGGTGATTGCAACCTGTGGGGCTTGAATCCCCCTCTCCAGAGCTGGCCCATCCCTTTCTGCCCCCAGAAAAGCCTCCAGCATTTCTCAGCTGCACATCCACCCTCGAGCAGTGCTGTTGAGTGTGCTGAATTTGAACATCTTTCAGCTGTTTTAGGTGCTTTTGGGGTTGGTTTTTTTTTAATAGTTAGCAACGAGAGAGGCTTGTGCAGCATCTAGACCCTTCTCCTCACTACGAGCTCCCCCCTCTCCTAATTAGCACTAGAAACAGCAGCGCGGCGTTAAAACCCCCAGGGTTTTAGAGAAAAAAAAGATGTTTTCTGCTTAAAAACAATCACCACCACGAAGCACTCCAGCTATTCAAGTAGTAGAGGCAGGGCAGGTACTGCCAGTTGCCCCGCAGCGAGAGCAGGGATGCCCCAGGGAGCTCTGCCCCTTTCTGCCCCACCATCTGAGCGTCCAGTTTGCTGATTTCGGAGGCGACCTGTTTCCTCTTGGTTTTATACCTCCTGTTCTGGAACCAGATTTTCACCTGGGTCTCGGTGAGCTGCAGGTTTTTGGCCAGGTGAGCTCGCTCTGGAGCCGACAGGTATTTCTGGTGGCTGAATTTCCTCTCCAGTTCGATGACCTGGGTGTGGGAGAAGGCGGCTCGGGAGCGTTTCGCCGGCTTGGGGGG
>NW_008632381.1:7006-9126 GCF_000691845.1 Merops nubicus
GGGGCACAGTCTGACAGGTATGTCTCTGCCGTGGTATCTGGGGGAGGAAAGAGAATTATCTGCTTGGAAATTGCCTGAATCGCTTTTTCCCCTTCCAGAGAGCAAAATATTCATATTACGTTCATATAGGATAATATTAGATTAATATGTAGTCCTATTATTTTCATAACATAGTGTTATAGAGTGGAATTATAGAGTTATAGAGTGAAATTTAGTGGTATATAGTGAAATTATAGAGTTATATAGTGAAATATAGTGTTATATAGTGAAATTTAGTGTTATACAGTGAAATTTAGTGTTATAAAGTGAAATTTAGTGTTATATAGTGAAATGATTATTGTGAAATTATTATAGTGAAATTATTATAGTGAGATTATTATAGTGTTGGGTGATGATTAGACTGGATGACCTTAGAGGTCTTTTCCAACCTTAATGAGTCTATATATGCAATATTCCTATTTTCCTTTAATCCAGTGAACATCTTCAAGTCACACAAGGGCCTTTTTCTTCCTGAATCACTTTCTTAATTCCTATAAACACACATTCAACGGGGTAAAATAACACAGGGCAGGGTGATTTGCAGTGCTGGTGGAGGTCTGCCTAAAAACTCTAAGTGCATTGATGCTCTTGAGGGTTTTATTGCAGAATTCTTGTTATTAGGCACTTCTTTGAAACACCCTCTCTGCTGTGCCTAGGGGAAAATCCTGATCCCCAAAGGAAACAAATTTTTATCCCCAAGCTACAGAGGAGAATTCAGCAATTGCTGCAGCATAAAGCAGACTGCAGCTAGAAAACCTGGAAAAGAAACTCCTCCCTTTTCTTTTTCACGACTTTGAGGCACTGCCAAAACATTTTGGGGCAGCTTTTTAAACCTTCAGGCTTGGTTTTACCTCTATAGCTGCAGACCTGGCCTGGGATCACAGCCCCAGGCAGCATCTCAGTGTTTGCCTCCAACCCATGTCCCGTGGCACCAGAAAGGTGCTGAGCTCCCTGGGAAGTGTCACCTCTCACTGTTCAACCTTCTCAAGTCCCTTTATTTATGCAGCTCTTTCCTTTTTCTGTATTACCCAGCTTGAGATGGAAACAGGCCAATTTTTTTTCCCCTTTAGTAATTCCTTAGTATATTTTCTTAAGATGTGAACGTAATGCTGAAGAGAGAAACAAGAGGCTTAATTCCCAGCTCGTGTAAACCACGCTCATCCCACAGGAATCCCTGGAGCTGTGCTGACTTACACGAGCTGCTTTCGGGGAGATTTGATGCAGCTTTTCATCATTTTCACCATCATCCCCCCGGTGGCTGTTCCTGAACTGACTTTTACAGAGAAGCTTTTAATAGAATCGAAACGTAAAGCCAAAATTCCCCTGGCAAGGGCTCTCTGAGCGAGCTGCAGGGTTCAAAATTGCTTTTTTGGCTGTTGCAGCTCGTGGCAGGACTGTTGGGGTCGAGTCCCCTCTGCAGCCCCAGTTGTGCTGCAACGAGAGAGGCACCAGGCAAAAAAAAACTGCTTCTGAGCTGGGATTTTTTCAGCATCTTGCTTCTGCAGCACAACGCTGGTGCCCACGGTGGATTTAGGGATCCCAGCCTAGGGAGGGGTGCTGTGGTGAGAGGGGCAGGGGTGTTTATTAATAAAGCACAGATATAAAATAAATAAAGCACAAAAAACCCCCATAAATGGGGGCTGAGCCCTTCCTTGGAAACACCCCCAGCCCAGAGGCACCGAGGAGCTCGGCGGTGGCATCGTGGGGAGGTGATGGGCTGGCAGCCTGCACCCCAAAGTGCCTTCCCTGGGGGACTTCTGCTTCCCAAAGGAACTTTATTTCCTAGGGTATTGCAGAAATCCATCGATTGGGTGGTTGTTTTTTTTTTAATAGGGCGTTTGGGGCAGATTCAGGCGTTTGGGTTATTTGAGGCGCTCGGCGAAAGATTTATCCAGGGTTGCTATTTCTCCTGCTTTCCCTCTGCTAGAGCACAGCCTCTCCCTGGTATTTAAACAGAATATTTGGCTCCGGGGTGCCCGAGGCAGCCGGGTCTGGATCCTGCCCCTCGCTTGATCCAACCTCAGCCAATTCTGACCCATCCCTCAGCCAGGAGCTTCCACCCCTTACCTGCATCCACCTTG
>NW_008632382.1:0-723 GCF_000691845.1 Merops nubicus
TCAGGGTGAAAATTTAGGCTGAAATGTGGCAACAACTCACTCTCACTTTTAGAAATGTGATATTATTAACATTTATTAAACACATGATAACAATGTCTTGAGGTGCTGGCCTTGGTCAAAGCCTCCTTAGTCACCATAATGGAAATGCCACAACGTGGGTGGGATAGTCAGAAGCATCTTCTCCAGCACAGTCACTGGGTAAACTTGATTTTTCATTGTTTATCATGCTCAGTCTGATGGTAGATAGATCAGTAAACTCCCACCAGGCCCTAGAGAAGGTAATCAAAATGCCTCGTGGCTGAAGGTTTGTGGGATTGGGAATCTCCTGATTGAGTGGTTTACTCCTGAAGGCTCAGAACTTGACTTGGGCCTGAACCTGATCAACCCCAAATTTAGGGTGGCTGAAGGGAAGACTTGTTTCCTACCAGCCCTTAGAGCCAGCAGTGAGGAAAGTAACAGCAGAGAACAATTTCCAGATGCTTGTTGATCCATTTGAGAGTTTTCTATGATGCCTTTTACAAATGTGGCTGAAGTTGGATACAATTTGGGTAGTGATGATGACTAAGAAACAGTTCAGCTTTCCCTCAGTTTTGATCTATCTGTGGAAATCAAAACCTTTTTAAGGGCTTTTTAAAACCTTTGGAGCTAGTTTTTGCAGACATGGAAAAGGATAAAAAGAAAATCACAGTCATTCTGAAACTCCATTCAGACTCCTGCAGCATT
>NW_008632383.1:0-849 GCF_000691845.1 Merops nubicus
GTGGGTTCGCACACTTGGGGCTACGGGGTGCTGTGGTGTCTGTCCATCCCTGCCTGTGCCCGTCCACCCGTGCCCTTGCCCGCGCCAGGGTGCCAGCAGCAGCTCAGCAGCGCTGCCCCCTCCAGCCTGCTGTAATCCTGACGGACAATAATCCTGCTGTGCCAGAGCTGGGATGGGCAGGAGCTGCCCTTGCAGCGGCAGCGATTCAGCTGCCCGCTCTGTCGGTGCTGCCTGCACCTGCTGCATACTAAGGGCCTGCGGTGCTGGAGCCGGTTTGGCTGCGCCCCGGAGCCCCTGTGCTGGGACCCTCCCTGGATCCCCAGGGACAGGACACCTGGGCAGGTGCAGGCAGGGCCCCCACCTGGGTTCTAAATGTCCTGTCCTCTCGCCTGCCAGCACGCTGCTTCCCCGGGACAGGCAGACAGTGAGGCCAGGGGTTGGGGGGTGCCCCCCAGGGCAGAATCTTCCAAGGGTGCCTAGAGTGGGTGCTGTGAGGGTTGGCAGTGGGGCTGGATGCCAGGGTTTCACTGCAGCCCCAGTGAGTGGTGGGTCACAAAGCTCACCGTGGGTGCCCAGCCCTCACCACCCACCTGTCCCCTCTGGGCACACCTGCCTGGGAGGATGCTGGGCGGGGATGGGGGCCTCTGGCATGGAGGGTTGGAGCTGCAGGTGCAATGCATGGGCGTGGGGTGGAGGGGAATCCCTGGGGGGCTGGTAGGCTCCTGACAGGGGGTCCCTCCTCATGCCAGGGGCCCCGGTGCTGCCTCTGTCCCTGCTCCCCACATTCATTGATCTATCCCATGTTCCTTTGATCACCAGGCTGCTAATGAGCTTCCCTGGCAAAGACCT
>NW_008632384.1:0-507 GCF_000691845.1 Merops nubicus
GCCCTCGGCTTTCCTCCAACGATTTTAAGTCGGGTTTAAGGGGTGAGATTTAAAGCGTGACCCTTCCCCTGCTAACCTCCTCCTCTACCTCCCCACCCACCTTCCTCCCCACCTCCCCATCCATCTATCCATCCATCCTCCGATCTTATCTGCCTCCCTCGAAGACATAGACACACACAGAACGCGGTGACTTCATTTCCTCGCGGGGTTGTTATTTCTTTCCCTTCCCTTGATAAATCCTCTGTTTCAAAAGAAAGGGGGGAAAAAAAATAGATGAGAAATTCATAATAAAGAGAGATATATGTCTAGGAGGAGAGATTTTTTTTGCTGCGGGCTCTGCCAGCCCGGGCACGTCTTAGAGGTGGATGTAGACATCTATAAGAGGGAAGGACATGAAATAAACCCTGTGGGGGAGGGGGTGGCTGAGGAGAGAGAGCAATTTTCTGGCTTATTATAAGCGATTTTGGGGCTTCCCCCGGTGTGTGGCCGTCTGCGGGATTTGGGGGA
>NW_008632384.1:616-1069 GCF_000691845.1 Merops nubicus
TTTGGGGTTGTTTGGGTTGTTTTTTAATTCCCTTCTCTCTTGTTGTTGTTGATTTCTGGTGGTTTTTAAATAAAAATGGCCTCCCCTGATTTTAATTTCCAGCGCGCGTTGGCAGAAGTTAATTAGAGAGATGAGCGAGAGCGGTTTGTGAAGTTCTAGGTGGCGATGTGTTGAATTTTATGATGGATTAAATAAATAAAAAAGAAAATAAAAAGAGATGGAAGGGGGAAGGAAAAAAAAAAAAGCCAAGTTTCTAAAGTTGGCTTCTCTTTTCTTTCGGAAAAGGGGGTAAATCCTTGCGCCTGCCTTTGGGGCTGGGAATTATCGGCCGAACAAAAACCCAGCGCTGCGATTCCCCTTCCCCAAAAAAAAAAAAAACCCAGGGATTTTCTTTCGCCTTCGCGCCGCGGTTCCGCCGGTTTATTCTTTTTTATTTTCCAATAAATAGAAGGT